>NC_086154.1:227547229-227847229 GCF_035149785.1 Candoia aspera | reverse complement strand
CTCAAACTGGGTTTATGACCTTAAGTTATTAAGGTAAATCAGCACTTCATGGAGACTGTGAGACTAACCAAATCACCTGTGGAGGATACAACTTTATTTCACCAACTTTGGCTAGTGTGCTAGCCAAACCCTTATCTAGACTGATGACATGTAGTTTCAACCATTCATCATCTAAAGTCTTGTTTTGTATTCTATATAATGGTGCTTTCGTATTTCAGTTGGTTCAAAATGCAGTTGCCAGTGCAATTCAGGTCATGTACTGTTTTAATCTCATGTTGACTCCCTTGACCAGCTACTTTACTTCTAGGCTTAATCAGAACCACTGCTTCTGACCGTTAAAGCCCTTAATGGCATAGAACCAGAGTATCTCCACAATTGTTTCCTTCTGTGCAAACCTGCCCCAGCTTTGAAGGTAACGTTAGAGAACCTGTTCAGTGCTCAGCTGTAAGACAGGAGATGAATGAACAACAGGGAAAGGGGCTTCTCTGTTGTGAAGCCACAGTATGGGATAATTTCATCTGTACTGATGTGTCACCACAAAGTCAAAGCATCTACCTTCGGGCAGATATTAGATGCCGTACTTTGATAACAATATTTATTTAGTTTCTCAATTTTTATGCTGTCAAATGCTAAAGCCAGCAGCTGTTGCTTTACATTTCTGAATATTGAAATTTATATTCTGACAATATTGTCTATTTGTGCTATTGTTGATGTAATTTATATTATTAGCTCTTTTGAATATTGTTTGCTGTAGGAAAGGTGAATAAAAATACTTGGAAATAAACAAATGATGCCATTCTTCCTATAACAAAATTACTTCTTGATCTAAAAGCATAGATACTCATATTTTTCTTTGATATGGCCCAAAAATACATACTAGGGATGGGAAATACAGAATAGAATGCAACTTTTTAACATTTCATCAAAAGAACAAAAGAGGAGAATAATTGATATTTAATCCACATGTTCTGTCTTCGGGGTGCTAAGAGTTTCAGGTTCCACTCAAATTGCTGGAATGAAGAGTAAAGTAAACAGTGCCTAAGCCCCTATTTTCAACAATGTAACCCTAACTATACAGTAATGCAAATCCTTCTTAGAACCATGGAATTGGAAAGTGCTATTTAGAGCATTGAGTCTAACCCTGCTAACGGTATGGATCCAGATTAAAGCATCCCGGACAAATGGCTGCCTTGCCTTTGCTTGAGCATATCCAGTGAAGGGGATCCCACTGTATTTCAGGGTAATTGGTTCCACTATTAAATTATTTATACTGTTATATATTTTTCAGTCAGTTAGAATTTGCTTCCTATTGTTTTGCCTTCTGCATTTTAAAATGGACTTTCTTCTGTGCGACATTCTTTCAGGTATTTGAAAAGTGTATCATATTTCATCCAAGGTCTTCATATCTCAAGGCTAAACATTTTCAGTTTCTTCAGTCACTCTTTATAGGACTTATTTTTTAGTCCCCTGATCTTCCTTGTCACCCTTTTCTGAATTCCAATTTGTCTGAAATGTTCTTAAAGTGTGGCATCTACCCTGACAACTTTCCAGAAGTCTTGGCTGTTCTCCCAGGCCTTGGGATAGGGCATTTGTAGAGCCTTGTTGTTTGTGTTTTCTATTTGAAGGAGTATGTTTGTCTGGACACATGGGCTTTTCTTTCTATTTGGTTCCTTTTACTGTTTTCTCTTTTTAATTAAGCTGCCCAGAGTCACCTTGGAGTCATGTGGCCTCTAAATTTCATAAATAAATATAGATAAATCCAAAATGGAGAATACTCAAAGTATGAGTTGATTAATGCAGAATATATTGAAAATATTACTTCTCATTATTTGGAAACTATACTTCTGTTGATGTGGTTTGGAATTACATTTGCCCTTTTTGCAGCCACCTCATACTTCTGGTTTATATTTAGTTTGCAATCAAGTATTATTCTAAGATCTTTTGCATAAGGCAAGTATCCCCCAACCTGTATTAAGATTGTTTTTAATTTAATTTCTGTTGTCTAAGGTACAACAGAAATTTGTTTCAACTGCAAAACTGAAAGCATTTCCTCCATCTCATCATCCAAGTCATTGATATCAGTACTGATATTGATCTTTGCTGTTTCCCACTTAATACCTCTCTCCAATTTGATATAGCATCACTGAAGAACACTTTTGGGAATGATTTTTGAGCCAATTATGTATCCATTTAATTGTCATGCCATTCACTCCACAATTAATTAGTTTGCTAATCAGTACATTGTACTTTGTCAATTACTTTGCTGACAAGATATATTATGTCTTCAACATTCCCACAATCTATTAAAGAAGTTACCTAATTCGGGGGGGGGGGCAACCCCAATCTAGCAAGATTTGTTCTTGTCAAATCCATACTGACCTCTGGCAATTACTTCATAGTTTTTGTAAGGGTTGAGTCTGAGTCAGACTCAGAAAATGAAACCTATGGTGAGTCAGGAAGGGAAAACAAAACTTATCGGGAAGGTTTTGGGGAAATAGAAACCAGGAGTGACTCAGCAGAGTGCAAAGTTTTGGAGAGGCTGATTGGAAGATTCAAACCTTCCTCTGGATTCTGCCCAATCAGTATTCAAGAGAGGAGACCAGAGAAGTGCATCAGGCAGAAGGCAGCTGCAGAGGAGAAATGGTGCAAAAAGGATGGGATAAAAAGGCACCAGTGCAAACAGCAAGTTTCTGGAGACAACCTATCCTTCAAGCTGCCTGTGTTTGTGGAAGAGTCCTTGCCAGGAAACAGAGCCTCGACTGTAGCCAATACGGAATCAGCGCTAGCTGCTCCTGCCTCTGAGGATTCTCCTTCCTTACACCCTGATTCAGCTGAGTTGTACCTTGCTCCCAGCTCTGAGCCTCATCTTGCCACTTTAGCCAGACTCAGCCCTGCCTCCAGATCTCAGCCGCATCTTGCTGCCCCAGCCAAGTTCCATCCTGCCTCCAGTTCCAAGACTCAACCTGTCATTCCAGCCAGATCCAACCCTGCTTCCAGATCCCAGCCACGTCTTGTCGCTCCATCCAAGTCTAGCCTTGTTCCCAGCTCCAAGTGGCTTCTTACTGCTCCTGCTGTGCCTAGTCATGCCTCTAGCTTCAAGTCTCACTGTGCCGCTCCAGCCACACTTTGTCTTGTCTCCAGTTCCGAGCTGAGTCCTGCTGATCCAGTCATGCTGAGTCTTGACTCCAGATCTGAGCCTTGTCTTGTCGCTCCAGCTGTGCCTCGTCTTGCCTCCAGTTCTGAGCCGAGTCCTGCTGCTCCAGTCATGTCTAGTCTCACCTCCAGTTCCGAGCCTTGTCTTGTTGCTCCAACTGTGCCTAGTCTTGCCTCCAGCTCCAAGTCTTGTCTCATTGCTCCAGCCATGTCTAGCCTTGCTGCTTCTGCCAAACTTACTCTTGCCTCCAGTCCAGAGCCTCATCCTGCTGTATTGCCAAGAACTGGTTCTACCTTTAATCCTGCAGACTTACCTTGTTGCCTTTCACTGCCTGGGTGGACTTGATTATCTAACTTACTATGGACTTTCTTCTGATGTAAATAGTTGTTGAAAATAAAGAATTATTTTTGTAATTCTGTCTGGCTGCCTCTTAGTCTAAACAGGACAGTTTTCAAGGTGCTAACAGATTGAACTCTTTATGATTTGCTCTAAAATATTCCCAGGTATCAGTCTTATACTGCCTGGTCTGTAGTTCCATAGAACTTCCTTTTACCCATTTCTGAAGATAGGGATAATATTTTCTCTCTTCCAGTCATCCAACTCTTTAATGGTTCTCAGTAATTTCTCAAAGTTTTCATTGCATACTCTTTAGCCTGGCTCTGAGGCAATCCTCTTACTGTTTGTTGAGCACCTTTCCTCACAATGAAACTTCTCCATGGCTGAGGCAGGCTGACTGCATCCAGCAGGGGAAAGTCCCCCCCCCCCGTGGGAAAATGCAGTATGACTTTCTATATGAACATTCTGATGGAGGAGGAGGAGGAGGAGAGAGGAGACACACCATACCACCAATTACTTTCTGGAACAGCTAAGTCATGGTGCTTTCCTGAATGCCAACAGATTTGGAGCTGATCTGACCTAGGGTAGAGTGCTATTTCAAGGAGAGGGGCATCTACAAAAAGGCATGGGCTCTTAGTTTCTGATGACAGAAATCTCTCAAGGATGGGACTTGAAGGATGCCTTTCCTACTAGATATTATTGAACATTAAATCTGATTTAATTTAACTGAAATAAAATTAAGAAAATACAACTAATATGATTGCTTCCCCAAGTGTGCTTTAATTTTCCCCTTCTGTAACATTAGACATGCAATTTGGTAACAGCTTTTAGAAACTCTGGAGCAGAGACACCTGCAGGAGAGTTCAAAGTCAAGATAGCAGTCAGAACCATGCCAATGGAACCACATCCCTTTTTAAGGGCATTGTATATAAAAAGAAAAAAAATATGGGGCTTCAGTCATGTGGTCATGACCCCACCCTCAGGTGCCCTGCTCTGGTAGCCTCAATTAAGGCTTTGGAGACTGAATGCAGACCTCAGGCTGTATAGCCTTGTTTAGGACAGTCACCTGACTGCCTTACTGCTATAGCTTCAAAAAGGTATTCTCACTCTCTAATTCATGAGGACCCTGTGTTAAGGTTTCTTCAGTAATTTCAAAACGAGAGTGAATTCATCAGCTTTAGTTTCAAGCTGAAAGTTTCTAATGAATGGTTTTTATTCTCAGACTATTGTAAAAGGCATTTCAGAAAAACAAAATGTATTTTTGGTTTGGGAATGCACTAAATTACATAAATGGCAGTCATTTTCTGTAAAAGCTTTCTCTTCCCCTTGGTAGACATCTTGTGCAAGCGGAACAGAGTAAAATGTTAAAAGTACTGCTAGACAAGTGCACTAAATAACCTAGTTATTTAGTATTTCCTTCTCATTTGGCTGGACTGATAAACACTTCTGCAGACAGAAAAGCTGTGGTGGACTCCCCTGTAATAGCCCGTACAAGTTCCCATGCATAAGTTTCTTTCCCAACTTTCCACACATATACGTATCATTTTTATCTGTCCGTGAAAGCCATGCTTAACAAAACATATGAACCTGTATTTTGACCCATGTTGCCAGAGGTTTAGAACCCAAAGCAGACTGGGTTCCAGTTCTCCCATCCAGTTTTCCAAGCACTGAGAAATGCATACATAAAACTGATTCCTCTAGAATGCAAACAGTGGAGGTTTTTTATAATACATGGGTTTATTTATAAATACACAAGCTGAGCAATAGATAGAGCTATGACAATAGTAATAGCTATTACATATGGAATACTACATTACTATTACAAATAAAGATATTCCATTTCATCAGATTTTTAAGAGGAACAACCAGCTTTCTCAAGATGCTTCCAAAGCTTCCATGAAAATTCAGACTATAACCTCTTCTCTCTGTCTGAATAGAAGCCAACAATTTAACTTTTTCTTCACACATACCCCAGGTTGCTGACCTTATTCTCAGGCAGAGACTGGGGGAGAAGAATGTTGGGGGAAGAAAGACATGCTTCCTTTGCCAAAATGCTCCCTGCCCAGAACATTCCCAGTGGGCTACTGATCTGCCATTTACAGGAGATAATTTCTAGAGTCATTCAAATAATAATCAAATAATATCTGGTGTCTTTTACTGTTCTTTTTTTTTTACTGTTTCTATACAGTATATCTGGTTTCATTTTATGTCTTTGTTAACTTGATTAAGATGGGCCTCCATATACATTTGCAGAATAAGTAAGTAATCTCACAAAATTATAATCAGAGTTGAAACAAAGGTTGGCTTCCGTTCAATGGGTATTAGGCCATTGCTGAAGTTGAGAATCCAGGAACGGTTGTCCTCACATCTGGGGAGCCTCCATGGTAAGGAAGGCTGACTTAAGTTTTCCTCCAGTCTAGCACCTGATTCTATAACATGCCACCTGGATAGCATTTCTGCCATGACTTGCAGCTATATTTTTGCTGCTTCTATCATCTGTGGAGTGGGAAAATGTCAATGAAAGGGCAAAATGTGTGGAAAAGGTCTCATGGTCATGTTGGCTACATTAGTTTTGTTGAGGATAAAGATCAGTCCCATCCATATGGTTTCACCTCTTCATATGTTACTGGAACCAGGTGGGATATAGCCAATGGGTGAGGTGAACATATCACTTTGATACAATATCAGTGAGGTCTAGTGGCTATTATACAAGACTAGGATTAGAAGCTTCAGTTTTGAGTTCCTGCTCAGCTTCAAAAGCTTCCTGGATGATTCAAGGCTGGTCACTATCCCTCAGCCCCACCAATTTCCCAAAGTTTTTGTGGGGGAAATTGGAGAAAAGGTTGTTACATATCCTGCCCTAAGCTCCTGAAGAAATGGCAGTATATAACTAACAACAACACAGTGAACATAGTGAAAAATAAATCTCACAAGATTATCACAAGATATAACTAAATTGCCCCATTCAAAATTTTACCTATTAGATGATGATAATGATGATGATGATGATGATGATGTAATATTGGACTTAGGAAAAATACAACAGCAATTGCTTCTGCCTTTTATTTTACAGGCATTTCAGATTTATACCATACAAATTAAGTTGGAGAATATTGAACAGTGAGTGAATAATGAATACTGATTGCCTGAGATATTTTCAACCACTCTGTTCACAGCCCTTTAGGCGATCTCAAGAATGGTTTCTATAGGAGCAAAGCAAAAAGAGAAAATGGTATACCTTAACCACTGTTATGCAAGTTCTGACATGGAATATGGATGAAAAGATGGGCAAAATTTTTGCATCCTTTCTGTGGGAGGACGGGCTTTACCCTGACTGCAGGCAGCTGGGATTGCATTCCTTCCCTTTACTCCTAAATCACC
The DNA here is from genome assembly GCF_035149785.1 of Candoia aspera. Classification (NCBI taxonomy): domain Eukaryota; kingdom Metazoa; phylum Chordata; class Lepidosauria; order Squamata; family Candoiidae; genus Candoia; species Candoia aspera. Next base: position 227,840,358 of record NC_086154.1, on the reverse strand, counting down.
TCAGCATCAGAATGGCAGGGAGACTGTTAAAAAGCCCTGTGTTTGGAACAGCTGGGGGTGGTAGTGGCAGTAGTAGTGGTGGTGTGGTGGATGCGTAGGAGAGAAGCAAACAACAGGAGAAAGCGAGGGAGAGTGCAGCAGTAAAGGTTTGTAGAAATGCCAGGAGCAAGTGAGACTTTGTCCTTTTAAAGGAGCATTGTATCCTGGAGTTAGTACTGTTTAATAGTTATAGTAATAGAATAGTAACCTACATGTATTAGTTAGAATAGACATAGTTTACAGTAGTAACAGCGATAGAAATATAGGTTAGTTGGAAATTGTATTAGTTGGTCACCTGGGTAGAAAGAGCACTTTTATACTGTAACTAGTGGTTTTCTAAGTAAATTAACCCCCAACAGAAAAGGGGAGAACAAAAGGTCTTCGTGTGCAGTGTCTCATTGGGAACATCTTGGTGAGTCTGAGTAAACAAGCTTTGGGTATCAAATGAACCTGTGACATTTACCCACATGAATTCAAGGCAGGAACTGAAATAGTAAACAAATAACTTCACAATAGCTAGGAGGAAAAGAAAGCAGAGAAAATAACCACAAAACTGCTTAAATGTTAGTACACTTTAAAGAGAGCATGAGGTAAAGGTAAAGATTTCCCTTGACATTAAGTCCAGTCGTGTCCAACTCTAGGGGGCGGTGCTCATCTCCGTTTCAAAGCCGAAGAGCCGGCGTTTGTCCACAGACACTTCCGTGATCATGTGGCTGGCATAACTACACGGAACGCTGTTACCTGCCCGCCGAAGCGGTACCTATTAATCTACTCACATTTGCATGTTTTTGAACTGCTAGGTTGGCAGGAGCTGGGACTAGCAACGGGAGCTCACCCCATCAGGTGGATTCGAATCGCCAACCTTCTGATCAGCAAGCTCAGCAGCTCAGCAGTTTAACCCGCAGCACCACCGCGTCCCCCAAAGAGAGCATTACCACAATCTATATTTTTATTTTCAACTATCTTTTTCACTGAATCTCGTTTGACACCTATTTTTGATATAGATAGGAGAAGGAAGATTCACTAGTAGTTTGGTAAGGGGTCTGCATTGTGGAATAACTCATGATAGATGCTCAGGGTCTGGAGAAGCCTTTGAGCCAAATGGAGCTTGTTAAAAGATAGAAAACTTTGCAAAATCAAAAAGAAAAAAATCCAGCTGCTTTATCAGACCAGATAGAAAGAAGATCGTAGTTATTTATACTGAATGTTATATACTATCTACTTCCTTGGACTCAAGGCAGTTTACAAACAAAATATTAAATTCACAAAATAGAAACAGGTGATATAAAAGGAAAAATGCACTAATTACTAGGCAGCCCTCACACCATTAGACTCCGTGCTCTGCATAATGTTGAAAGGATTAAGAGGCACCATCTTGAAGGAAATGATTTCTTTTGGCCTCCAAGTTTTACCTCTGTTTTGAAGGACAGCATCTAAATGTTAATACATTAAATATGTCTCTCTTATTCACTGTTTTACATGAACTTATACTCAGAAGTAATTCTCGGCCCATTTTTCCCTGAAAGAAGCCATACCAAGGTCATGTTTAATTGTAAGTAAACAGTATAGGAGAAATTGCAAGGTGCAGAAAATTAGGGAGAAGCACAATAAATTTTAGCCTGAAGGTACCTGACAAGGCAGTCAGTTGTAGCTTCAAAATTCTTATAATGAAGGCTTCTTATTGAATTTTAAAGTCTGGAACTGAGTCTACAAGTCCAGGTTGCTGCTACTGGTGCTGGATCAGTTGTGGAATTTTTGACAATATTTGATATATACATGCATTTCACAATCATACCACCTCTGAACATTTTTCTGCTTCTCCTTTTCAGTACATCTTAAAAACTATGGTTTTCAATTTGATTCCAAATTACACAGTGAGTGGTACACAGTGAGTTATTTAAATGTGTGAATAAAAATAATGAGCAATGGGCACAGGTGTGATGCCATATATATCTGAGCTGGTCACAAGTATATCTGGCTTTTCAAATCTTAGTAACTCTTACTAACCACAGTACCATAATACTAATATACTGTATATGAAGTCAGAACAGTATGGCTGGGGTCCACAATATATAAGGATAATGGAATTGACTAGCGAAAGGCTTTACACCCCTTGAGTTGCATCTGGAAGTCAACTGGCAACCAATACAGTTCACAAAGTAGTGGTGTCACACAGGAATACAGAGGTCTGCTGAAAATTTTGCCAAGGTTCAGGCATGCTATGTCTATGGCATTCCCTAACTACTGAGCTAGTAATTCTATAAAAGGAGGAGATAAAGGTAGTCTGACACAATTTATGACATGCCCATGCCAGCTCTTGTTAATTGTAGCATGCCTATCCACATGCTCACAAATATCCTGTTTAATAATCTGTTAGAGGTCCTTGTCCAGTATAGTAATCAAGATGACTGGTTTGTAGTTTCCTGTCTCCTCGTCCTTAGCCTTTTTGAAAATGAACATGACATTTGTTCTCCTCAGGTATTTCAGGACCTCGCCAGAGCTCTAGAACTTCTCAAAGGTTTCTAACAGCTGTTCTACAATTACCTCCCTTAGTTCCTTTCTGTAACCTAGGGTGTAAGCCACCTGGCACTGCAGACTTGACTTCATTTAAATTAACTAAGTTATTTATCCTGTGCTGCAATTCCCACCTTCCTTCAGTAGCATAATGATGACCAATGAGAGCCCCATTTATCTTTTGAGAGAAGATAGACAAAATAGAAGCTAAAAACTTCTGTCTTCTCACCATCAATTTATCCCTTTCTCCACACAATGGACCTACAGTACATCCTCCTTTGCTGTCCTTTTGTTTCTATCACATGTAAACAATCTCTCAGCTCATTCTGACCTTTAGCCTGACTCAGTTCCTACAGTTTCTAGAGACACTTTGCATTCGTCTTTAGTTATGTGTCCCTCCTTCCATTTTCAATACAGGTAGTCCTCGGTTAATGACAGTAATTGGGACCAGAATTTCTGTTGTTAAGTGTTGCAGTCATAAAGTGACATCATGTGAACACATTGCTTAGCGATGGCAATCCCTACAGTCCCCGTTGCCATTGTTAGGCGAGAATCACATTAATCAATCATGTAAAGCGAGGACCTCCTCTCAACTTCCTGCCAGCTTCCAACAAGCAAAGTCAGTTGGGAAGCTGGCAGGAAGTTGCAAGTCCTAGGTGGCTCACAAGCAGGCTGGCAGGCAAGCAAGAGGCTGTTGTCAGGTGAAGGAAGGTGCACAAGGGGCCAGCATGGTGGGAACACAGCAGGGCTTGGGGTGGCTGTTGCAGGATGCAGAAGGGTGTGAGTGTGAGGGGCCAGAAAGGCATGGTGCAAGCATGGTGTGGCTGAGGGTGGCTGCTGCAGGGTGGGGAAGACTTACCCAAGTGACTTGCAACCTTGCCTGCCAGCTTCCCAGTTGACTTTGCTTGGGACATGCAACTGTCATAATTGCAAGCTCGTTGACAAGTTGCCCAGATTATGATCACGTGACCGCGGGATGCTGGGATGGCTGGAACTTAAAGGACCATTCATAAGTACCACTCATTCAGCACTGTTGCAACTTCCAATGGTCACTGAATGAGTGGCTGTTAACTAAGGACTACCTGTACATGCCTCGTCTTCTCTTCAGCATTTTAGAGAGTTTTGTATATATCCCTACTGGCCTCTTCAGTTTCTCTAGTTTCTTCTTTCTTGTAGGAATTGTTTGCAAATATACCTTCAGTATCTCATTTCATACAATTTCTCATCCATCCTGAAAATATTTTTTCCTCAGGTTTTCAAGCCATTGGATATGATTTAACCTTCCCCAGAGTTAATCAAAACTGACTTTTCTAAGTCCAATATACAGGTCTGACTTTTCTCAATTCCTGTCCTCTGGATACTGTAAACTCAAGGATATCCAAGGTACCAGTCGTCCTTACTTCTTCAAGCAATTCCTCACTCTTTGTGAGGATTAGGTTCCAACAGCAGACTCCCTAGTTTTTTCATTATCAGTAAAAACGACAAGAGTTTCTTGGGTCTCTGACTCTTGGCAGAGTTAGATACCTAGAAGATGTTGGGATAATTGAAATTATGCATTATTACATGCCTCTTTGAAAGATAAGTCATCTGATGCTTGAAAGACCTCATCTGTATCTTTTGCATGCCCAGGTGCTCTATAATAAAGTCGCACAACAGTAACATTTTTATTTCCCTTTTTATTCTTACCCAAACCCTTCTAACTGGAATTCTATACTCTAATTCCTTAAGTTCTGAGCAAGTATATTTTTTCTTTAAATAAAGTACAACATCCCCACACTTTCTATTGGGTCAGTTCCTTCTGAATAAGTTATAGCCTTTTACAGTGCTATGTGCCAATTGCCAATATCAAGTTACAGTAATACCTATCATACTGCATTTGTCTTCCTGGATTAGGATCTTTAGTTTTCCTTGTGTATTTCTCATATTCTATGCATTGATGGAAAAACACACGAGGTTTTGAATGGCATTAACTACTGGTCTTGTTGTAGTTTGCTGTGAAATTCTGTGCCTCCACCCTGGCCTCTGATTCTCCATTTGTGTTCTAGTTTTTCAGCCCAGTCCTTGGCAGCATAGTCAACCATTTATGAAGTTTGTCCATCATTGGCAGAAGTGTGTGGCAGATGGTGTGATTACTGTATGTGGAGAAGTACATTCAGGTAACAAAAGAGCTCATTGCAAGGATTATTTTCCTGTTTAATGTATAAAAATGTCCAGATTGAAACTTATAGAGGTAGAAACATTACTTTTCATTCAAACCTTCTGTGTGTACACACACACACAGGATTTCAGGACAGCCAATTTTAGCAAGCTTAAAGAGGCATGAAATAGTATCCAGTAGACTGAAATCTTCAGGATGATTGGGAATAAATAACAAAATAAGAGTCACCTGAGGAACAACCAAGAGCCTTAAAACCTGTAACGCAATCTATTAGAAATTAGTTTGTTGATATAATTAAGATGAAAACTAAAGTTGTATTTAAAAATTTAGTTAACAGAAAAGAAGCTTAAAATAATAATTTTACTCACCTTTACTCCACATTTTTCAGCCAATATCTTTTATCACATGTTGACTCAAAGAAAGATGTACTTCAGCTTTGTAGTGTTTTGCTATAGTAAATCTGGCAGGTAGTAATTTCTTATACTGTAACATTTTATAAGATATGGGGGAAATGGACCACAAGATACCTTATGTTTAATTTGTAAAGACTGATTTCCTCAAAATCTTTAAACTAAATTGAATGAATTAGCTGACTGCCAATCAAAATTATCATTGCCACCACAGATGAGTTCAAGTTTTGAGCTCAAGTTATCAAACGTGGTAATATCTAGAAACCATTGGAAGATCTGAAAGACCAGGTTAGGGACAGATAACCATGGAGAAAATCTATGTGGTCACTAAGAGTCAACACCAACTTGATGGCACATAAGCAATCAATTAAAATAACTACAACTGAATTCAAAATCATTACAAACTAGAAAGTCTTTCATTAGTATACTGCAATTTTATAAGAAAATGATACCATCTATAAATTGTTTTAAATAATCTGTTCTCAAGATTTGTCCACAAGAGCTAGACCAAAGTGCAACTTCAGTTATTGATTCTTAATGTGTGAGCTGTATATACCACTATGTTTCAAATTCTATGGATTTTTCCAATACCCTTTTAAAGTAATCTAAATCATTGGCTATCACCACATGCAAATTCATAATTCAATGTTGTTCCATGTGGAGAAGTACTTTCTTCTATCTACCCTGACACTCGATTTCATTGAATAAGTCCCCATACTAGTAAGAGGAAGAAAAATACTGCTTAATTTTTCAAAGGTATGCATAATTTCGTAAGTCTCTGTAATGATCTTTCAGAAAACAGATGGAGAAAAAATAGACCAAACATTTTAATCTTCATCTGTACAGAAATGGATCCAGTCTGCTAATAATGTTGGTTGACCTTAACTCCAGATTTTTCAAAATGTTTTCTACAGATTTCTAGAATTAAACCAAACCCTCAGGTTTATGTGTTTATGTGGACAGTATTGATATTTGCTTAATTAAAAGGCAAGACATCTCATTTATTGAAAGACTTTAAGACCCCATTTTTATTTTTTGTGACTTTTTATAATTAGTATGGGTTTTCCTTTCCTGTGCTATGAAATTTTGCACAGAGCAATCATGGCTACCATAAAGGTGGCCCATAATACCAGAGAAGACGTTTCCAATGACAACTAAGCTGCAAGCTTAGAGCAGTAAGGAAACATTCTCCTTTTCCCTCAGTGCTTTCTATGATTGCAAGAGCAAGGAATCAGATAAAGTAGGTCAGCTTAGCACAAGTAAACAAGGTGAGGCAGCTGCAGACTAAGTGGGCAATGCTTCAAGAAGCCAGATAACTTGGAGGGCATATGCATAGGAGTTCAAATCTCTAGGGAACATCTTCATACTGCATTAATCCATTTTTAAATGTGCTTAATTTCTTCGACTTTTTTTTTCAATGGAGTTCCAACTAAGTATTATATTTCTGGTATCAAAGATACACTAAACCTGTTGCTTAAATTTGGAAGCACTGCAACTGAAGCTTCCCTTTCCTGATTATTAAAGCTAATCAAAACTTTTCCTTTGTTGGGAGACAACATTTCCATAGTTCTGCCCTGGCATCCAAGCTGCAGTGTACTTGCCTGTTTAAATAACCCCACTGGGATCTCATGTATTTGGCAGTAAGAGAGAAAATCCACAGGATCCTATAAATAGTTGGTACAAAATATGCAGTGGTTTCAACTGCAGTTAGCTTTAGGCATCAGTAGAAGATGTAATGACTAAGTTAAGCAGCATTGCCTGGATTTTCCTTAACAGCTCGAGGGCAGAGTCTCATTATGCAGGAATATCATCTCTCTCAATTAACTGCTGTGCTGGCCCATGTTCCTCCCTGTGTTTACTGAGCAGGCAAAGGCAGGGCCCCTACTCTATGAAGGACAATGGCTGGTCAGTATAAAGAGGCAATGCTCACCCCTGGAAACTTGCCTGATGTCATGCTGCTTACTTTTACCTCTAATGAAGCCCGATCTTCTCCCCACAACCCTGGTTAATCTGTGATTTTTTAATTCCCTCTCTTAAAATTCTGTTAAATTTATGTTTGTTGCTTTCCTTATTTATTCTTTCAATTTTACTTATAACCTGCTTTGGATTTCTTTTACACATTGAAAGTGGGAACTTTCATCAAATACATTCAAACCAGAAAGCCAGACATTATTTGAAGTGGGATGATACCATTCTGGCATGATTGGTACATCCAACTGACTTGAATTTGATTCAGTTGTATTGGTACTAGTCCCAGACTAATAATATCTGGAGGGCACTAAATTGAGAAAAGTTCCCCCAGAAAGCAATTTGGAAATCATGCAGCTAAAGTGTTCCTAGAGCACATCATTCTAATCTCTCCTACCAGATAGTCTATTCAAGATGATTTGCTATCTGCTGCGAAGGATAAGATAACTCTTACCTTATCCCTGTTCTGTACACAAGATCCCTCTGAAATGACCAGGATCAAAACAGGCCACCACTTTGCAGCACTCCATATAACAGAGAATGTGTATGTATAAAAATTTGAGCTTCTTTTTCTCAATATCAAACTAGAGAGAAGAAGTACAGTAGAGGGATTGGAACCAATCTGAAGGAATAACAAATCTACCTTCCAGTCAGGGTGAATGGTTAAGGAGGTCCATTCTTAATATTTTCTGGGAGACTATATGCAAATGTTTAACAGCAATTAAAAATAGTTCACTCTTAAGATGTGAATAGCAAGTGAAGGATTCCCATCTCCACATCTAATTACAGAGAAATAATCAGAATTGATCCAAACCCCTTCTGAAAATACTATTGAAAATCAGCAGTTGCAATTCCCCAACATTTTAAATTGAAAGCAGCCACGGAAAGCATGCAGAGATGTTTTTTTTCCCATCCACTTAATAATAGCTCTGCTGTGGGTCAAGTGAACAGGTGAGAAGAGGGAGAGGGATTCAAAGGGGCTAGTCACAGCTCACCCACCCACCTCCCAAACTGCTGCCCAACTGCCTGAAAACATTGGGGATTTAAACACACACACACACACACACATGCACACACACACTTACCATTCTAGGCCAGATCTGGCCCATTTTCAAACTTCAACTTTCTTTTGCATTTTCTCCCCCAAACCAAATTTGGTTACGTTTGTTCCAATTTTTGGAGTTATGCTGATGGAAAGACAGGTTACAGCCTGATCCCCTTTACTGGAGGTACACAGTATCAGGATCCAAAGTGGGCAAAGGAGCTTTGGATTAGCCTTCTCTGTATTTTAAAGAAGCAGCACCTTTTCCTGGGCTTGCAAAGCAGCCACACAGGCTAAGGAAAATACACATTTGCCTTCAGGAGGTATTAATGAAACAACAACAGGGAAACAGGTGGTCACATCCTGTCTCGTAATGCCATGTAATGCCTCCTGAACTCACGTACATATTTTCCCTAGGCTATACAGCCAAAAGGTGCTGCTTCTTTAAGATACAGAGGTGTCCATGCTGGATCAAAGTCCCTCTGTCCATCTAGGACCCAAATATTGTACCGCAGTGATCAGAGGCAATAGATGGCACACAACCCTACAACATGGCAGTCATCATTCTGCATTGTCATGCCAAGCTGAGCACCAGAAAAGCAAGAGTTAACTTTTTAAAAAGGTTTTTGAAAGTTATGCTTTTAAATTGGTGTAGGACATGTTCTCATTGGTTCAGCCAACTTTTCTACAGCCTGCTTGCTGGATAATTTGAATGCTGTTGTGTTTTATAGTAAAGCCATCCACGGTATCCAACTCAAACTGGCAGTTAATTACCACTATCACCCCTGCTCTATTCCTTGCTTTGAATGTTCCCCATTATAACTTATTTTTTTAATTGAACCTTCAAATGGTTTCCAGAGTTGCCACTGAACCTTGAATCACAAACTCAAGTTGAATTATGCCTGACATGAATCTCAAATTTCCAATCTGAACCAAATATGCTGTCCACATAGGCCTAATGTCCCCATAGTTACCACATACAAATTGCCAAAATACCTCAGGCTGTTAATTAACAGCCTGCCAAACATTGAGAATTTTAACATAACATAAAATAAAATAGTAGACAAATAGTACCATGGTCAATGGCAATGTTCTTATAGTTATCCTATTCCTCCTTTCCCAAGAAAACAGTGCCTCTCCTGGTGCCTTTGCAGAAGAAACAAAGAACTTATTTTTGCAGTCAGGAACTGTTCATCTTAAACCAATCTGTGCCAATGTAATGATTTCCATGATCTGCTAAAAATTCAAAATGTGGTTTTTCATAGCTGATTACTAGTTTCTTCACACAACTTTAATGTAATTGTAAAAGAACCCTTAGCTTCATTGCACAGTAAAATAACTGCTCTTCCACAACTGAGTACAAGAATATTAAAATTTAGTTAACCTCCATTTCTGGAGGTCTGGGAGTGGAGGCAACCAGGCCTAGAAATTCTGGGGGCTATAGAGCGGGGTCTATCATCAAGGTGGTGATGGGTCGGGGATGCTATGACAGGAACCGGAGGGCGGGCCATCTTCGAGGAAGATGCCCCCGGTGTTTGTTACAGGTGGCGTGTTCCGGACCTCCGAGTTCAGACCCGGGCCCTGGAGAGCAGATCCTTGAGGGCCCTGGTCTCCGGCTGCTGCTGCTTAATGCCAGGTCAGTCAACAAAGGCCCCCTCATATGCGATTTGATCGCAGAGGAGGGGGCAGACCTGGCGTGTATCACTGAAACCTGGCTGGACTCAGAAGGGGAGGCAGCCCTCTCGGAAATGTGCCCACCTGGGTTTCGGGTGTGGCACCAGCTGAGATACCAGGGTAGGGGAGAGGGGTGGCTGTTGTCATCTGAGAGTCTCTTGTGGCCTTCAGGGGCCCTGCCCCACAAGTTGCCAGGTGTGAGACCCTGTTCTTCAAGTTGGGTTCCCGAGAACAGCTGGGAGTATTGCTACTGTACCAGCCCCCCTGCTGTGTAGCAACCTCCCTGCCTGAGCTGCTGGAGGCTGTCTCGGATTTGGAAGTGGAGCTCCCCAAACTTATGGTTCTGGGGGACTTCAATCTGCCTTCCCTGGGGAGTGCCTCGGAGGCAGCTCGGGAGTTCATGGCTGCTATGGCAGCCATGGGCCTGTCCCAGAACATTTGGGACCCGACTCAAGACAGTGGTCTCACTCCGGACTTGGTCTTCTTGTCGGAGCAGTGGCAACATGATCTGAGGGAAGAGCTGCATCTATCCCCATTGTCATGGTCAGATCATGCCCTGGTGGCCCTGAGATTCTCTTATGCCGCTCCCCTCCGCAGGGAGGCAGGACCCATTCGATTGGTCCGCCCCCAGCGACTGATGGACCCAGTGAGGTTTCAGAGGTTGCTGGGGGAAGTGCCCAGGGATCTGCTGCACGGTCCAGCGGAGGCCCTGGCTGCTGCCTGGAACAGGGAAGTGGCCGGGGCCTTGGACAGGATCGCACCTGTGTGGCCTCTCTTGCCTCATCCAATCCAACACTCCCCGTGGTTCACAGAGGAGCTGAGAGTTTTGAAGAGGCTTAAGAGATGCCTAGAGCGCCGCTGGAGGAAGACAAAGACCGAATCCGACCAAACACAAGCTAGGGCTGCTATTAAGGCCTACCTCGTGGCGGTAAGAGCAGCGAAATGGCAGTATTTCTCCGCTCTTATTGCATCCGCAGATTGCCGTCCAACGATCCTGTTTAAGATCACACATACCCTTTTGGGGAAGGTGGGCCCAGTGACCCACCTACAGGGCCATGCGGAAGTGTTTTCTGAGCATCTGCAGGATAAAATCACTCGGATCCAGTCTAAGTTGGACTCCATGCGTGAAGCAGGGTCTGTGGAGATACCGAGGGAACGTTTTAGCCTTGTTATCTGGGAGCAGTTTGATCCAGTTGGACCCAAGGAAGTGGACAGGATTCTCTGGATTGTGAATGCCACCACCTGTTATTTAGATCCATGCCCCTCCTGGCTGGTGAAGGCGGCTCGGGAGGTGACGTGTGGTTGGGTCCAAGTGATGGTAAATACATCCTTGAGGGAGGGGGTGTTCCCGGTCACCTTTAAGGAGGCACTGGTGCGCCCCCTCAAGATGCCATCTCTGGACCCAACTGTGCTGGGCAATTTTTGTCCAGTCTCCCACCTCCCCTTTTTAGGGAAGATGGTTGAAAAGGTGGTGACGTTACAACTCCAGAGGGTCCTGGAGGAAACGGATTATCTGGACCCATTTCAGTCAGGTTTCAGGCCAGGATATGGGACAGAAACTGCATTGGTCGCACTTATGGATGATCTCTGGAGGGAGTGGGATGGAGGCAGTGCATCCATCCTTGCTCTCCTTGACCTCTCAGCGGCTTTTGATACCATTGACCATGGTATCCTTTTGGGACGGCTCAGGGAGTTGGGGGTGGGCGGCGTAGTTCTGCACTGGTTCACATCCTTCTTCCAGGGCCGTTCCCAATCAGTGGTGATTGGGAGCGAGAGATCCGACCCTCAGCCCCTCCATTGTGGGGTGCCACAGGGTTCGGTTCTCTCTCCTCTCTTATTTAACATCTACATGAAACCACTGGGTAAGATCATCCATCACCATGGGATGAGGTATCAGCAGTATGCTGATGATACCCAATTATACATCTCCATCCCGGGTGAGGTAAGTGATGCGGTGACTGCCCTGTCTCAGTGCCTGGGGGCTGTAGGGGCCTGGATGGGGAACAACAGGCTTCAGCTGAACCCTGGTAAGACGGAGTGGCTGTGCGTTGATGGCTCCTCAGTTTCCAGGAAATTGTCATCTTTAGTTCTGGATGGGGTGGCACTGCCCCAGACAGACTCGATGCATAATCTGGGCGTTCTTCTGGACTCACGACTCCTGCTCTATGAGCAGGTGGCAGTCGTGGCCAGGAGGGCATTTGCTCACCTTCGAGTTGTGCTCCAGTTACACCTGTTCCTGGAGTGAGAGGCCCTCCGAACAGTCACTCATGCCCTTGTCATCTCCCATATCAATTACTGCAATGCTCTCTACATGGGGCTACCCTTGAAGAATATCTGGAAGCTTCAGCTGGTCCAAAATGCAGCCACGCGGGCTATTTTTGGTGCACCTAGGTGGGCACATATAACACCGTTGCTGCGCAAGCTGCACTGGGTGCCAGTTTGCTTCCGGGTCCAATTCAAGGTGTTGGTTATTACCTTTAAAGCCCTACATGGCACGGGGCCAGGTTACCTGAGGGACCGTCTCATCCCCATTACATTGGCCCGCCCCACCCGATCATCCAGAGAGGGCATGTTACGGACCCCGTCCATAAGAGAATTTCATCTGGCGGGGTCCAGGAAGCGGGCCTTCTCTGTGGTGGCCCCCGCTCTCTGGAATATCTTGCCCCCGGAGGGTATATTATATATATAGCGAGGGTATTTAGTTTGTATTTGGCGCGCAAATACTCAGTCTCACAAGCTCGGGCTTAAAGATAACTGATTTATTAAAGGAATAGTATGCAAATACAGAGAAAGCTGAGAATGAGCAAAAGCGCGCCAAATACAAACTAAATACCCTCGCTTCAAACCCAATCCCGCCCCTCGCCCCACCATAGCAACCACCCCCTCCCAGGTGTTGGCAACCATCACACATCGGCCTGGGAAAGTAACCTTGAAGACATGTCATAACCCAAACATACATTCCTGCAGAACAGCAAGGAGATTACAGCCTGGCACGGCTGAAATTCCCCTCCCCGCAAATGACCGACACGGAACAGGAGAGTGACATGTGAAACGTTACGATGTATTCAAACCATTGGAACGATGAACATGACATATCGCCCCCCTTAAAGAAACTAAACTAAGCAGCAAGTTCATGCGGCTAGGCAGAATAAAGACGGGCTAAGTGATTTTACAGTGTGGGACACGCATCAGCACCTATACATAGGAAGACACGCATCAAAGAATCCACATGTGAAACGCTCCCATTCATCTCTACACAAGATCTAAGCATTGGCATGAAAATTTTCACGATGCAGATATTAGCATTGAACATTGCGATCATGACAAAACGCAAGGAACAGGTTACAGTGGTTAAACAGCATATAAATGCAAAAGGCTAAACAGCATGAGAATGCTAAAGCAAACCACAGAGCCCCGCCCCTCCACTCAGTCCGGAGGGACATGCTTCCAGCAAACAAAGCCCTGAAACCCACCCCTATCTCGCCCGAAATCCAGGATTTCTCGCTGATCGCCAGCCTCGCTCGGTGGGTCCACCTCCTCCGCCCTCAGTGCGATGAATGCGTCGCCTTCTTCCTCAGGCCCCAAGGCGGGCTGTCTCACCTCGGCCTCTCCGCTGCATCCCGCCCGACCGCCGCCGCTCTCCACGCAGCCCAGGCCCCTCGAGGCCGCACCCTTCTTGGCGCTGACACAGGCGGGAACGATGGCTCTCTCCTGCCGCGCTTGCATCCCGTGGAGCAGCGCCATCTCCAGCCACAGGAAGTTCCTCATCCAGTCCCGCTGCGCCTCCGAGCGCTCGCACCGCAGCTCGGCTTCGGTCAGCAGGAACACCCACCACTCCAACGAAAATGCCGATGTGCCGCCCTCCTTCGCCGGAACCATGCAGCCACGCCGCGTCCCAGCCTGGGCCATGAAGGATGCCAGCCACTCCGGGGACCACACCGGGGCGCCGCTCTCCACCTCCAAACCCATCCCCGACTCCGGAACATCGCTACCGGCCACCGCGCTGAGGTCGCTCCCCCGCGACTCTGCCCGTTGCGGCCTGACCCGCCGATCAGCGAATTCCACCTCCGGAAACGTGGGGTATTGGGGTCTCCAGGTGGCATGAGCTAGCCCCGACCGAGCTTCCGCCATGCCGTCCCCGCTGGAGCGCTGTTGCGCCCCGATTCGTCCATCCATTGTTAAAGTCATCGCTAGCTCTCCCCTTCACCAAAGGCTTGGATGGGGGCTAGCGGAAAATTTCATTATGATTCTCAGCTTTATGTAACGATTGCCTAAACCCAAATACTCAGTCTCACAAGCTCGGGCTTAAAGATAACTGATTTATTAAAGGAATAGTATGCAAATACAGAGAAAGCTGAGAATGAGCAAAAGCGCGCCAAATACAAACTAAATACCCTCGCTTCAAACCCAATCCCGCCCCTCGCCCCACCATAGCAACCACCCCCTCCCAGGTGTTGGCAACCATCACACATCGGCCTGGGAAAGTAACCTTGAAGACATGTCATAACCCAAACATACATTCCTGCAGAACAGCAAGGAGATTACAGCCTGGCACGGCTGAAATTCCCCTCCCCGCAAATGACCGACACGGAACAGGAGAGTGACATGTGAAACGTTACGATGTATTCAAACCATTGGAACGATGAACATGACACCCCTTCTCTCCTGACCTTCCGGAAAGCCCTGAAGACCTGCTTTTGCCATCTCGCCTGGGGTGGGAAAGGGAATAACCATTCTTGGGGATGGCTCGCACCCTAGAGTCCCTCCCACCAGCCTGGATTTTACATTTCTCTTGGATTTTATTTATTGGGTTTTATTATAATTGTTTGATGTGATTTTAATGTTTATGTTTTATGGGGAATTTTATTGTAAACTGCCCAGAGTCCCTCTTCTGGGGGAGATGGGTGGTGGCTAAATATGAGTAATAAATAAATAAAAATAAATAGAACTACAAAGATCTTTCAATGGAAAGAAAGGAGTTACCCATAAGAACTTTCAGCTCACAAGATTTAGCACATTATTCATAAAAACATGCCTGACAAAGACTAAAACAAAATTCAGGAAGAGCAACAATACTGCAAGGTCAGATATGCCCACTTTGTTTATTGCTTCCTGGACCTTCCAATAGGAATCTTCTCTTTCTAGAAGAAAACTTAATTTGGTTATGACAGTAACTCAACAAAGTTAATAGATGCAAAGTTACTTTCTCATGAAATAGCTTTCCTCAGGATAATGCTCTCCAGATGAATTAACAACATAATACTTAGAATTCCTCTGGGATTCCTATTGTCTTCTGCTATCGCCAACTCACATTTTACTCTTAATTAAACTCCAATACTAATTACCATACAAAACCCAACAAACTAAATTGTACTTAATGTACAGATAATCTGCTACAGAATTTATTTGTCATAAATAGCAATAATATAATTTAAGGAAATAATTTGACTTTTATGGACAGGCCAGATAGCTTTTCATATCATTTTTAGAAGTACTTCAAAAGAGAAATTAAGTGTATTGTCTTAACAAGATGTAATCTACAAATACATGCACAAAGTAGTATTATCTATATAACTAGTCTCTAGCCAGAAATGCACAATAGATAAATACTTGCAATCTGAAAGTATCTTTTCTATAGTAATTTTATTAAACATTATAATTAAAAAGATAAAACTAACACCAACTAAAAGAATAAAAAGAAAAAATAGAAAGTGCAGAAAAGGAAGAAAAATAGAAAGAAAAATAGAAAGAAAATATAAGAATATAGTAAAGAAAAAGAAAAGAAATATATAAAGAAATGACTTCCCCCTTCATCACAAGTATAAACAATTTTAGTAACTTATTACCTTCTCTTAAAATACAACAAATGATCTCTTCTTCCCATATCCCATCTCACAATCTGAAAGTATCAATTTGCACACACACACTTTGGTGTTTGGTTAAATTGCTTTCACAGTTTCTGTTATACAAACTTCAGTTACAGAACCAACTTAGAGGACACACAAGATTAAAGCATGAAGTATCTTCTATTGCTTAGCAAATATTAACACAATTGATATGGCTTTCCAACAACAGTAGTGCTTTTTTGCACAAACTTACACACAATTGCTTCTGTACAGCAGGTATAGAGTGTTATATACATCCATCATGGCTGGTGCTTAGCCAATAACCAATGTTAGTAAAGACTGAAGAATCTAGTTTCTTCTAGAATACTTCACTAAATTCTATCAAAAGAAACCTTGTGTTTACTGCAGCAGTATCAATATAGTGATGGCTATGAAATTTCTGTAGCACTTGCAGAGTAGAGAGGCTTACAAGTATTACAACTACTTCTTGCCCTTCCTACCATTATTAGTAAAGTGCTGCCTGTCATGCAAAAATATAACGTAGATTAACATATAGCTTTTCTCCCTGGCATAACACACAGCAATAATGGTTACTTCACAGATGACATAAAAATGTAAAAGGAAGAAATCTTTTAGCCCTCATTTTTTATTGTTATTGATTTGGACATATTGCCTACTCTGTGTCCAAAGATTCTGAATATTTGCCACTCATTATGCATAATGAGTATTACATACACTGCAGCAAGCAATGAGCTGAGAGCCAAATTCACCCAATCTTCATTACACAAAAAAGCAACATTGTCTTTGAATGCTTCCTTTACTTAGTCTTGGTTGAATGAACATTTCTATTTACAAGGACTATATTAAAGTTTGTAAACTGGTCCACTAATGGGAAATGAGGAGGCTCCTTTTTTTAATGGCTCATTTTCACTGGAATTATCTCAGTACAGTACAGGTTTTTGAGATCCAAGGTTGAAAATAAGAAAGTTGACATAGATAACCCCTAACCATAAATATTTTAAAATACCAAATATCAAACTGGCCTTGGCTGATCATAGCCCTGGCTTGTACTTGGATGGGAGAACTTCAGGAAATGTCAGGACTGTAGGCTAGACTGGGAAATAAGAAATATATCCCATAAGGTGGTGGCGGCAAACCCCTTCTATACTGCTGCTCTGAAAATCATATAGATGTGTCCATGAAATCACCAGAAGCTGAACTCTACTTGATGGAAACTTTAGGACAGAAATGCCTGCTTTCAGTAACTAAAAAGCCTATTTCTAGGATTTGATTCCACCAGCAAAAAAAGTCTTAATAGAGTTATATTTAAAGTACTTTTACTGGCAGAAATGGGAGAACAATTCAATTCTCCCATATTTCTTACAACTCTCAGCATCCACCTCCCCCACTGTTGCATAAAGCCCATTAATTTTCCAAAGCAGATTGGTTCAGGAGGGGAGTGAGACAGTGAACTGCAGAGGAAGGTTAAAATCAACAAGATCTCCTCTGCATTCCACCACCAGAAATACTCCACCGAATACAAAGACTTCTGCAGAAGAAAGTAGCCTTTATACACACTAAAATTTAAAATTGCAATAAAAATTATTATCCACTTTAAAATTGCTTGTTTTTTTAAGTAGACTGTTTATTGAGCCTGGAAGGCTAATATGAGTCAAAAAGAAGAACATACTACAGTAATCTAGAATACCTTTTTTAGTCTAACTATGGCCTAGGGTTTCCTGGTCTCCCATCTAAGCATTACTGAGATTCAATTCTGCTTAGGTTTTCAGTATCAGCCAAGGTCAGCTAGGTACTGTCACCTAGACTAGCTGATGGGTGTACTAGCCTGTAATAAATAGCGAAAAGACAGCCCACTTAATTCTTTTTATAATTTATTTTTCTCACACCAAACCCATTAACAAGAGAAATTGCATACATGACAGAATAAAATAACATTGTTTTTTTTAAAAAAAAGATACAGAAAAAAAAGAAAAAAACTGGAAAATTATCACATAGATAAGCATCTCCAAGGAATTTGGCTAGATTGCTTTAAAAAAGAGATAGTGAGAAAGCCCTCTGTCATGCTCACTTCTTAGGAACACGCACACACCCTGCAATTCAAATTTACAGACCACATATATCAGTAGTCTATTGTAAAATAGGAGTAGCTTTCCCTTGTAAAATAATTGCTTGTGCATCCCCCATGTGGAAAAAGTCAGTTCTTGATGCATTATAAATATTAAAGGTGTAGTAAGACAAAACATATGCATCGTTATCCATAACAGTTGGCTTCAAATCTTGTTAACAGTTACGTGGATTTCAGCCCACAATAAACAGACAAGTCCAGATCACGCAAATTAGTGCTCAAACATTGTAAGTGCATCTCCAACAAAAAAGTTGATTGCAATCAACTCTTATTAAACATTCTGAGGTGTCAAATAAACATGAAATCAAATTTTCTATTATATGAACCTCATTTTAAGATAAAAATAAATTTCACATTCTTTAAAGCAACTTATTGGTTTACACAAACAGGACAAACTCATTATACCAAAGATTGTAGAAACAGCATCTTGGCCTTTTGGCTAAGATCAAGTATAATAGAAACAGCTAATATTAATTTAATAAATTTCCTTCAATTTGTTTTAATTAGTAGTGGTTGTGGGTTTAGCATTGTTAATTGAGTGCTCCAAAATCTGTATCAACTGTGGACAACTTCAGAAACAGCAATGGAATAATGGTCAAAGAATCCAAATAAGAAGAGCTTAAGTTGAATTAAACTGACAAGAAGTAGTCTTGGGTAAATATGGTTTAAAATTCTACAATTTGTTTTGTAGGACTAAGCTGATCCAAAGTAATGATAATGAGAAACACCCAAATTACATCCCCCCTCAAAAATGGATTTACTTAAAAAGACTACCACAACCTGGATGTTCACCCTTCAAGGTAGACCAAGTCAGGAAACAGATAATAGAAGGATTACAGGAATGCTACTTTATTGTTGTAGGGTATAGTAACAGGCTTGAAAGCCTGCCAGAGTTTCCCTCTCTTCTCTCTCATACCAAACACGACTCAAGGCCAGGTAATACTGTGTTTCTTTCTCATACCTTCTACTTTCCCAGGACTGAATTGCTTCTTGTTTTACCTTAACTATCTTTACATAGCTTCTTCAAGATTATCTTCACATTCCTCTACACTGGGTTATCCCACAAGAGCTTTTTATGGGGGAAAAAAGGTCAAGTCTATCTGCGATACACTATTTTCCTTATTTTATGGCATAAAGTGCAGGTAATTAAATAGACTTCCACATAAAGCAAGTTTCCAAATATTTGCCAGAATTGCAATGGGGCAAAATAATAGCTTTCAGGCTGAGTTTCACAAAGTGCTCAGTTCTGATGTACCTTATTCAGACCAGTAATTTATCTTATTCAAAGATAAATGCCCAAGATACATGGAAAGTGTGGAAAATTACATCCACCTTTCTCAACAAATAATTTTAATTTACATGGAAAAGCTTGAGATGATCCTGCCACAGAGTTTAATATCCTATAAAGTTACTTGTAATAATACGATTAAGAACAAAACATAAATTAACCTCAGAGTTAAGTTCATCTTAATCAGTTTTATCTTATCACAAATACACAAAGGAATCTAATCTATCTAGTATAGTAGAAATAAAAAATATAGTATTACATTGTGCAATTTGTTTTGTCTTCATCTAAAAGTCACTATTTTACTGGATTTCTCTTCCCAATATTATTGTCATGTAAAAAAGTAACAAAATTCGCTTTTGGCAACACACTCCTGTTAAGTTCCTTTTTAGCATATATCTATATGTATCTATAGCCATTGATTGATAATGTAACATCAAGTTGGTGTCTATTCTTAGGGACCACACAGATTTTCTCCATGGCAATCTGTCCCTAATATGGTCTTTCAGATCTTTCAACAGTGTATTCATTGCCAGTGTAATTAGGTCCATCCACCTTGCTGCTGGTTATCCTCTTCTTCTCTTTCCTTCTACTTTCCCCAGCATTAGAGCTTTCTCCAGACAACTAGGTCTTAACGTAATGTATCTGAAATAGGAGTTTGGTCTAGTGGTTAAGGTGCTGGGCTAGAAACCAGAAGACTGTGAGTTCTAGTCCCACCTTAGGCATGAAAACTGGCTGGGTGACCTTGGGCCAGCCACTCTCTCTCAGCCCAACTCATCTCACAGGGTTGTTGTTGTGGGGAAAATAGGAGGAAGGAGTATTAGGTATGTTCGCCGCCTTCAGTTATTTATAAAAATAATAAAGGTGAGATTGAATAAATAAAAAAATAATTTGAGCAAGGTCATTTGTACCTGAAATGAGAATTCTGGGTCGATTTGTTCAATGATCCATTTGTTTGCTTTCTTGGCTGTCCATGGTTTTCTTAGGAGTCTTCTCCAACACCAAAGTTGAAAAGCATACTTTTTTTTTATCCTGCTTCTTCAAATTCCAACTTTAGCTATAACCTATTAATAGAACCACTTAGAAAATTGTTGGCATATATAAGTGATGTCCTGTTTTATTAACTGTATTTATTACATGTATCAGAGAAAATCTATCTACATGGTCATTAAGAGCTGACACATGACTTGATGGCACATAATCAATCAATGACTATGTGTATCTGGGTTTTTTTAAAGGGACTCAAAACAGTGTAACAGGGGGAGAGGGGGGCTCCCTTCATTTTATCCCCACAACAGCCCTATGAGGTAGATTGGAGAGTCAATCTTTCTCCATCTAAAGTTATCTGGTGAGTTTCAGGGCCAAGTGGGGTCTGGAACCTTGTCCCTGACCTCAGTCAAATAGCTTAACACCATTCTTAATAGAATAATCAACATAGGATTATTTCCTCTGATTTCACAATTCTTCACCTTTTTATTTCATTTCCTACATTTTAAATAGACTCTTAATCAGTCTATTTAAACAAAAAAAAATCATACTAATATCTTACCAGTGCAATAGAATATTTAAAAAGTAGAAAAATATCAATTGGAGGATGACATGATTCTGTAGAATGTTGCTCCATGTAACATATTGCTCCAATTAAAGCTGCGTTTGTAGATTGTTCCCCCTTATGAATGAATATACTGTATAAAATTATTTCCAAATACTTAGCACAAAAATATTTCATATCAACTGCAACCAGCTGTTCTAGAATCCAACTGAGTGTTTGACCCATATTTATTCAAGGGGCAATTTTTATCATAAATCATAAAGTAGAGATGGGGAAATATTTTGATAAAATATTCAATATATTCAAATGCCATATATTTGCTTGCACTAAAACAATATTAAAACAAGATATTTAAATTGTAAAGCAATAGTTGCTACAATGCTCCCATTTAGGAGAGTCAAGATCTTATCCTTCACCATCAAGGAATAACACAGTAATTCTTCAGAAATACTTCAGTATTTTAAGGCATTGTGAATTTACAAGAATGTGATTTTACAAAAAAAAAATATTTATGAAAAATGTTGTAACAAACAGAATTTTATTTCAACCTTAGGAAACAGCTATATCTGCTGTTGATAAAAACCAGTGATTTTTATCACTTGTGCTGTTGATAAAAACCAAAGTGATAAAAATCATTTTTTTAAAAAAAAAGGTTGCAATTAACCAACATTTTAAAAATAAAATTTTGCACAAAACGTATTGTATATAGCAATGCAGAAAGATTGCTATACAGTATTCCACGAAAGCTTAAATTTCAATACCGATTATACTTTTCTTTCTTGTTCCCATACAATTTATTTCATTTGTTCAGGTAACACTGGCTTTCAGTCACTGGTTACAACCCATTTTCCACAGGGCTTTTTTCAACATCAAACATTCTTTCATTTGCTATTTCCCCATGTTTTATGTTCTCCAGCTCATGTATATATTAGAAGTAATACAGAATCCAGAAGAAAGTTTTGATATTCATTTTAACAGATGAAGCTATGCATATATGCCTTTCCCACCAAATAAATGGGAAAACTCTTGTACAAAAGCAATGGATAATTATGAAGAAATCAACAAATGAATACAACTTAAGTAATAGATGTAAGAAAAAATCTCAATGAAATAAATCAAGTTACCATTGCAATATCAATGTTTTGTTTCTTACAGAAGAATAACCAGTGAGGTGCAGAAATGTCACAAACTGTCATATTGAGGCAAAAAGTAGTTTGGAAACAAAAGTGTACTTGTACTAGCAAAAAGCACTTATATTTAAAACGATATATGCATCATTTCACCAGTTCCCCCCTCTTGGTGCAGTCCATTACCATTTGAATATCCCAATCTATACCACCATATTTTAGGGAAAGGTAGAAGGAACTTTGATGGGGAAGAGATACAGGAAAGCCCCACTGCATGTATGTCTGAGGACTCAAGCCATTTTTTAAAAAAAATCCTTCAGAATTCCATGAAACCCATCCACAGTTCAATCTATTATCAATAAACTGAACTGCACTTAATTTTGGTTAAAAAGCATTAATATTTGGGAAAGGAGCACAAACCTCAGAAATAAAAATTTGTATTCTGGCTGCTATTTTTAAAAAATCATGTTACAGCTACTTTTCTGAGCACTCTGGCAATTTGGAGTATTAAATGGTTTATGCAAAGGTGGCAGTCAACATCAAATGTATATGTATTTTTCCTCATATAAACAGCAAAAGGAAAGTAAGCTTGTCTGACAATGCTTAAACCTAAGCACCATTATTGACAATGTCTAATTGACATGTCTAACTGGACATGTAATTTTAAGCCTAGCTTTAAAATGCTAGTCAAATCTGCAGTTCTATTAGACTTGAAGCAAAACTTATAAAATGTGAAGTATAATATTGGCAAGGACTCAGTCATGAGATGTTTGTATAAGTAGTTTTAGTGCTCAGTAGTTGAATGAGTTCCATTCAATATTTTGGTTTTCTTAGCTATCTGTATATTAATCTTTACTTTTTCAGAGCTGCACTCCTCTTTTTAAAATCCATTCTAATAATGGGATCTAATTCTAATTTTTGATGGCATATACTTTTCTTAGAATAAAGTTGAAGGAAATAACAAAAGTCACTCACTTTATATCAAGTAATTATAGATAATGATCTACCATTTGGACAAATGTTTGGAACTGTCCTGCCCATCTACCACTAGCATGTAGACTCACTCATCTCTGCTGAGAGAAATGAGCTAACCCATGCAGTTATACTGTGATTACTAGGGCGAGGATTTCTATGACCCGAAAATGTTAGAAATATGCAAGCATTTATGACCTTAAAATGATTTAAATATGACCAATTAAACTAAAAATATGACTTTTAAAGCAAAAATATGACTTTACAATTTTTCTGAAAGTAGCACCCAATTTTTAAAAATCTGTGCTTACACACGCACACACACACAAATTAAAAGGTTTTTCTTCACTTCCAGTGCAGAAGTGCTAGTATTGAAGGAATCAAATGAACATTTTGAGTGTAAAATGGTCATCCCTGGATTAGTTTTCATTAACCGCAGAATTGCATTGGATGACCATGTGTATCTTGAGGTTATCAAACTCAAAACTCCTTCTGTTGTCCACCAGTATGTTCTTGTATCTGGAGAAACTCCGTTTGACATCACAAGAAGTTATAGGAACAAATTTGAAAAAAGTAAAGCTCATCTGGAGAAATTCTGGCTCGAAGTCTTCAAATTTTGCTTCTAGTCCATTTAGAACATTACTTATTTTGCAAAGTGTTGAAGAACCCAGATTAGATTGCAGCACTCTTTGCAGTTTATCACTATTTTTTTCAGCCACTTTCCCCTTTGCTTGCTTCAAATCACTGTTTGTTTTACAATGTTCAATGCATCACTAAGTTCCATTCCTACAGTTTCAAGGCGGGTGATTGCTCTTGATAATCCACTGAAGTTAGATCCTATATATGCTAAGTTTCCAGCCAAGGTTTCAGAAAAGGAATCTTGCACAATCTTGATGGAGGAAGATTCACAACAGTCAAATTCTTTAACTATCCGCTGCAAGGAAGCATAATTTGTGAAATAATACATAGCCGCATCCAGCCAAGTCCCCCAACGTGTCGTGACAGGTTGGGGAGGGACAGCCAAAGTAGGAGAAATTTCTTTGAACTTTTGTACTCTAAGTGGAGCTTTAATGAACATTTTTTTCCCATTTGAAATTATTTTATCTACATCAGGATAGTTGCTTCGAATCTCTTTGGCCACTCTGTGTAAACCATGTGCAAGGCATGTGATATGGATCATTTTTGGATAAAGATATTTAAGTCCCTTGGCTGTTTTAGTCATGTATGGAGGGGCATCTGTTACAAAGAGGATATTTCCCCCTTTTACACAATCCAGCCAGAGTAGTTTCATAGTATCGTCAAAGAGCATAGAAATAGTGGAATTGTTTACTTTTTGTAGAGTTTCACATGTTAGAAGAAATACTTCACCAGGCTTGTCACATTTCAGAGTGCCAATAATAACAATGGCTACGTATCTTCCATTTACATCACTTGTTTCATCTATTGAAACCCGTATCTTATTGTCAACAGCAGATCTTATCTTTTCTAACACAACTTCATAGCAGGCAGAGATGTAATTTTTCCTTACAGTTGATTCATTTGAAATCAGGAGACTGGTGTACTTCTCCAAAAAATGCCTGAGGCTACCACTACCTAATTTCTTTAAGGGAGTATTTGAAGTAACCATCATTGTACAGAGATCCTTACAAAATTCTGGCTAGGTATTTGATAAACCTGCAGTTGAAGAAGAAGCTCTCTTGAAAAGGAGATGTTGCCTGTTCTCAGTGAAGATAAATCTTGCTAAACAACTCTTGTGATTTGCGGTGTCACAATGTTGTTGAATATTAAAATGCTTTTGAGCTGATACCTTAACTTCACACAATTTACAAAACAAAGTATCACCATCGCTACTGAAAATCTGCTCCCCAAATTCTCGAACAATACACCGTAATTTCACACTTGCTGAACATCTACTTCTAGGCACGTTGAAATCAGGTTGCAGCTCTCACGTGACTCCACCACCTTGAACTCACACGCACCTGAGTTGGGGGGGCAAATGAGAAAAAGAAAAAAGAAAAAAAAGCAAATTCTCACTCTTTTTTTCAGGCCTGGTCAGGGGAGAAGCCTCTGCCTGCTGAAGTCATTTTAAAAAAGGTTGCTCTCCCACACACACACACACACACAGAGTCCTGAGTTGGGGAGCAAATAAGAAAAAACAGGCAAATTCTCACCTTTTTTCAGGCCCGGTCAGGGAAGAAGCCTTTGTTCTGACTTCTCTCTCTCTCACACACACATACCCCTCCCTGAGTTGGGGAGGGAATAAGAAAAAAAACAAACAAACAGGCAAATTCTCACTTTCTTTGCTGGCTCGAGCTTGCTGGCTTATCAGGAGGGTTGCCAATGACCAAAATATGATGTTTGTTACAAAATTAAGCAGAAATATGACATAACACCTTTAAAAAGTCAAAATATGACGTTTCAGGCAAAATAAAAAGCATCTAATTCTCACCAGATTATTCTGAAACATGTTTTAACAGACTTATAAATTCAAATAAAGGTTCCAGAAAAAAATATGACATGCCATATAAATCCTTGCCCTAGTGATTACAATAGTCAGATGGAGGGATTGTTCTCTCTGAAAAGGCTAGAATCTATTACAATGAAAATTTATATAAGTGAAATTATAACTTTTCACTTATCAAAATATTGCAGTTCATTGGCTGACCTGGGGTCGAAAGATATGATTGCATGTCATCAGCATACTAATAATACCGAACCCCAAACTAGCAGATGACCTCACCCAGCGGTTTCATGTGGATGTTGAAAAAGAGGAGAATATATAGTAAATATAAGCATTAACTGTGGTGTGAGCAGTAATGGGCACACCTTGGTATGCCCATGTAACACCTCTGCTTCATGAGCTGCACTGGTTGCTGGTTTGCTTCTAGGTGCAATTCAAGGTGCTGGTTGTATCCTATAAAGCCCTACAAGGCATAGGGCCTGATTACTTGAGAGACCACCTGTCTCTCATAACAGCTGCCCAGCCAGTTTGATCCTGCAGGGTTGGTGCGCTCCGGGATCCTTTGATTAAACATCATCATTTCTCAGGACATCAGAAGCGCACCTTCTCTGCAGCAGAGCCTGCCCTCTAGAATGAGGTTCCCTCCCTGACCTGGATGGCCCCCACTCTGCTGTTTAGAAGAATTGTGAAGACCTGGCTCTTCACCCAGGCCTTCGGGGAGGGAGACCCCTCACTTCATCATGCTTGCCATCTTTTATATTGATTTTTTATTGATTTTATTGCAATTTCCTTGATTGCTGTGAACCACCCTGAGTCACTGAGAGTCAGGTGGCATATAGGTTTACTAAATTATTATTATTATTATTATAGAGCCTAAAAAATATTTCTGTTGGGATAGTCCTTACCAATATAATTATCCACTCAAATGTTGTCTATACTGTAGCATGCATTCCAGTGCCAATGTTTTCAAATAGTGTTTATTGAATTACACTTGCTCAAATTAGTTTATTATTGATTAGTGTCAAACATCATCAACTAGTGCTATAATAATGGCATTTATTAAATTGTGGAACCATAAAAGCTAAATAAATGTCTAATTAATCATTAGCACCAATACTAAAAATTCAATGACTCATATGGCCATTTATTATTTTTAAAATGACTGATGAGACCAAAACAATATAGTTATATTATAATATGAATTTTTAGGACTTCTTGACATATTACATTATGTGGTATAATGGGATGCATGAGCATATTATACCACTTTATATAATTTAATACGTGAATGTGCAGAAGCAGAGCACATGTAGTAATCTTTTGAACTATTCATGAACTTACTACCTGCAGATTATAACCATTAAACATTAGTTTTAAGTATGTGAGTGCTCAAAGAGACACATGCCTGTAACGTCTGATAACCTCACATTCCTGAACTTTCATACAAGTGATGCAGTACTAACATGAAAACACCTCCTGCAGGACAATTTTTCTGCATTCCGTGCATTTTATTGACAACAAACTCTATTGAGACAAGTTTCCTGTACTGTAATATACAGTATTTCTTTTGTCCCATGGAATTAGTTTGCTTTTCAAAAGAAAAGTAATCCAAGTTTCTGACTCCTTATACGGCTCAGTTGAAAGTTCACTTTAAGCAGTCATCATTAATATTACCCTTTTATTTTAACACCACTAAGATCAGCCAATCAATGACTGAATACATAATGCTCCCAGGACAGGATGGAACTCATGAAAACAAAAGATACTTAAACAAATTTCGAAGTAGCCCTCCCATAATTCAGCCCACAATTTTAGGTAATGTTGTTACAAAGCCATGATTTTTGTTATTACACACTACATTGCTTGTGAACACAGAAGAGGTATTAAAGGAATAAAACTTTATTACGTTACTTCTTCCAATATTCTTCTGCTGTGTTGGGGAACATAGACTTCTTGCTTTGAATGGCTGCTTTCTAAAATCATGCTACTGTCAAGTATTGATGGTAGAACAGCCCAAAAAGGCTTGTGGAAAAGAGACAAGCAGCTATCCACCAAGTGAGAAATGAAAGGAGTCCTCTGAATAAGAGTGGAGTGAAAATGTTCTTCAGGCTAGCCAGGGCCATTGTTAGCTGTATTACTGTTACCTTCATCTGTCTATCATCAGATGAAGATTCAGAGCTTACTGAACTGCTCTGTGGATCGTTCTCCGTTGGTAAAACTGAAGTTAATTCTGGATAAATGCCCCACGAATAGTTACCTACAGAAAAATATTTAAGACAAGAACATTGATAGTTTTTTAAAAATCATTTTTAATCATACACTTATAGGACAAAATTGTGTGTTTATCAGAAAATTGGACAAAATTGTGTGCTTATTAGAAAAGGCAAAAAGCAGTTTTTTATAGAATAAAGACAATGACAACCATTTAAAACCTGAGACACATGGTGCAATTTTGCTCAGTACTAACTCATGCTTCATTTTTTTAAAAACAGGTGAAATATGAATTTGGAAATATTTGGAAAGAAGAATTAAAGAAATTTCCAGAGAAGGTAAGTATTTGTCAACAAATTAAGCTTTTACAATGACCATTATCTATGTTGACAGTAAGAGAAATGGAAATAAAAATGAATTACGTAAAGCAAAATAATTTTGAGTTTGCAAATAAACCATATAAATTATGAAAAGAAAAAGAAAAGAAAATGATATTGAAATTACAAGAGGGAGATACTGTATTAATGGACAATGCGGTCATACAAAAAGCATTTCATTAATATTACTCCAATTTGTATAATGGAAGTGACATCCTTCTAGACAAAGTAGAAGAGTATTTAAAAAAACAAAATTTACCAAGAATAACGGAGGAACAGAGACAGATTATGAATGGACCTATAACAAGGGAAGTTGTGAAGCTATCAAAAAGATTAAACTTTTTTTTAAGTTTAAAAAGGTACCTGGACTAGAAGGATTATCAGGTTCTTATTATAAATGTTTTGAGGTGAACTTTTACAACATTTACAAAACACAATGAACTCTATCTCACAGAGAGGAAAGATACCACAGAGTTGGAAAGTGGCCAATATAACATTAATGCCTAAAGAGGGACAAGATTTGACTTTAACAAGAAACTACAGGCCGATATCTTTACTGAATAATAAGTTCTCCACAACGATCCTTGCTGACAGACTGAAAATAATTTTGCAAGAATTTACTCATGACTATCAGTGTGGATTTTTACCTAAAAGACAGTTAAAGGACGATGTTAGAAATGTGTTCGACATTTTGGAATATTTGGAGAAACATAATAAAAACAAGCCTCACTGATCTTCTTAGATGAAGAGATTGTCTTTGACAATCTGAACTGGGCTTTCTTGTTCAAGGTTTTGCAACATACGAATTTTGGAGTGAACTTTATAAAATGGGTAAGACTGAGTTACACTCCACAGAAAGCACGAATAATTGAATAATTGCTAATGGAGATCTAACAAAACCCTGTGAGATACAAAATGGAACAAGACAGAGATGCCCACTGTCTCCTCTTTTGTTTTAGTTCTTGAAATACTAAATAGAGATATAAGACAATATGAGAGGATTGTGTGGTAAAGATTAAAAATGGAACTTAAAAGTTAAGCGCTTTTGCAGATGACTTGGTGTTGGTTCTGGAAGATCCTTTAAAGGGAACTAAAATATTAAGGGCAAATTAAAAGAATTTGGTGCATTAGCAGGTTTCAAGATAATAAACAGAAGACAAAGATGTTAACACAAACATGAAAATAAAAGATCAAACAGAATTGATGAATAAAATGGGTTTTAAGATTGAGAATAAGGTAATATATCTGGGTATCACTATGACAAATATGAATTGTATGTTATTTCAAAATAGCTATGTTAAGACATGGAATGAAGTTAAAAAAGACATGTTAAGATGGGAGAAACTACAACTGTCATCGCTGGGGAGAAGTTCTGTGATAAAAATGAATGTCTTGCCTGATGTTTTCATTTCAGACAATACCTGTTTTGACAACTGATGCACCATTTAAACAGTGGCAGAAGGATATATCTAAATTTGTGTGGCAGGAGAAAAAAAAAATCATGAGTTAAATATAAGGTGCTATAAGATGCAAAAGAAAGAGGAGGATTGGGTTTACTTGATTTGAAATTGTATTTTGCAGCTTGCTGTTTGGTTTGGATGAAAGAGTGGGTGCTGCTGAGAAACAGGCTTTTCGACAGAATCTGAGATTTGGGTGGCATGGATATTTGTGGTACGATAAAGTTAAGGTTAATGTGGATTTTAAAAATCACCATGTTAGGCATGCCATATAGAGAATGTAATAGGTACAAACCCAGTTTGTGCCCAAAAACACCTTTGTATTGTAGCTCTCAGCACAAGAACCATTTTATAGACAAGAAATAATAGGCAAACACAAATGGCTAACTTATTGTGAGATACTAGAATTCTGTCAAAAGGAATGTAAAATAAAATCAAAAGAACAACTGGTGGCAGAGGGATATAGTTGTCAATGGTTCTGTTATTTACAGTCATTAGAAAGGTTTAAAGTACACAAAAGAATTTATGGTTTTGAATACCGTAAGATTGAGTTTGAAACAGAACTGTGTACAAATCATGAACATGTAATTGCCAAAATGTATAAACTTTTACTGAAATTTGAAACACAAGAACAAGTGAAAGAATGTATGATCAAATGGGGTAAAATTTTGGTTACAATATACAAATGGAACAATGGGAAAATATGTGTCTGAAAGGATTGAAATTTATATAATATTAAAGAGATTTTTGATAAAATGATGTACCATTGGTATATGTTACCAGAGAAATTGTCTAGAATGTATAAAGGCATTTCAAATTTATGTTGGAAATGTGAACAAGAAGGGACATTTTATCATGTCTGGTGACATGTAAAAAAGCTAGAACATTCTGGATTCAAATACATACTCTGATTCAGAGGATTTTAAAGATTAATATGCAATTGAGACCGGAGGTTTTTCTTTTGGGACTGATGGACAAACAGTTGGAAAAAAAATCATGGAACCTTGTGTATGTAACTGCAGCGAGACTAACACAAACATGGAAAGATTCAGCACTACACACAATGGAGGAATGGCTGGTGAAAATGATGGAATTTGCTGAGATTGCTAAATTGACTTCCTTGATCAGAGAAAAGGCAATGCCTACGTTTATTGCTGACTGGAAATGCCTTATGGACCTTTTGCATAAAACAGAAAAAAATGAAACTATGGTTTTGATGATTAGACAGGACAGATTATTGAAAGAAGAGAGTTATGTTGTAACCACATAATAAGAGGTAAATTTATAATTGTACTTATAACTGCTGTAAAGATCAGAAGCTACTTCTTTGTATCTTTTTTTCTTTTCTTTTTTTCCTTTCTTGCACTTTTAGCTTTCTCTTTATTTTTCTTTTATTTTTCTTACTTTATATTAGTATTAGTTTTTATCTTCCTTTTTAAAAATCTTTAATATATATGTAGATGTATATGTGTGGGAAATATGTCCTATACCCAGCAGCATTCCTGTTTTCTGTTGCACAGCGATATTGATGGCACATATTGGTTCAGAAATTAAAAGATGACTGGTGGGATGGGAGTAGAGAAGTGAATAATGAAGAAATTATATTTTTGCATCTACATTTGTCCTAGTTTCAAAACAAACCCCCTGTAAAAAAAACCCTTATCTTTACTATGAATTTTATTCCCAATAGAATTTTTTTCCAGTAACTGCTCATAAGCATTTTATTTCATTTACTGAATATTTCTTACCTAAAGTTTTCAACAGAAGGGTCATGTGCAGCAGCATAACCAGAGGTGCCACATACTGCAGAGCAATTATACACAGATAGTAAAACACTCTGGCCACCTGAAGTCAACAAAAATATTGCACAATTCAGTGTATAAGACAATACCATCGCGTAAGTTATCATAGCCAGCAATACACACAGTTAGTGGTATAACCACATGAAACACTTTTACAGAATGTGTTGACATCTGCTGGAAAGGGGGCAAACCTAGGTTTTCCACTCCCTCGTCTCTCTGCCAGCCCACAGAACCATCAATAATTGTTCACTCAAGAACTAAAGACCTACAATGTGGGCTGAAGCAGCAAGTCAACAGAATGAAGAAGCAGAAGACTGTCACCCTAATCCATGCAATCTTTCATTTCCTTTTCAGTCCCCTATAATACCCAATTCCATTAAGCACAGATTTCTAACCCTTAAAAAAGCAGGAAAGTCAACTTCTAATTCTTTATTTGACTGAATCCAGTCCCCTATAGTTTTTGTAGCAGTGCTGTTATAAAAACTATCTTGTTCTATAATCTGAAAAGTGAGTGTTTGATTTACATTAAGAATATGTTTGCAGCTCATGAACACACCTGGTTAACTCCTGGAAAGCAAACCAACAGTGAAATGTTTTGAATAGCAAACTGTTTTGACATTTTATCCTGCTATTTGGTTATTAAATTTATATGCCAGCCCAATCTGGTCAACTTTGGGCAGCTTACAACAGTAAAAACAATAGCAACACTGAACATATAATATAAAAGAAAGTCTACATAACAATCAATTAAATAACTGAAACATCCCACAGGGGATCTGGAGATAAAGCCAGGCTTGAAGAGCATACTTCAGGTGGTATGGTGCTTCAGAGGGCAGGTGCCATGAACAGAGAAGGCTGCTTCCTAGGGGCCACCAGCTGACCCTCTTTAATGGAACCCAAGCATGCTGACTCTGTCAGACCATATGGGAGGGGCAGAAACTGTAGGAAATAGGTGGTCCCTCAAATCAAAGGTAAGAAATTAAGAGTTAAGAAGATACTCTTAATACTTAAAAAAAAAGCCTTCCAACTACTCCCAAAGCATTTACTTTCATTCTAAAAGTGTAGATATTTCAGAATGCTCTTATAACTATTTGCTGTTTCTTATTTAGAATGGAATTTCATACTATCAAATCTCTTCTTCTAAGTTGGAAAAGAAAATGGAAGGTACACACAATTCTATTTATATAAAAATACTTGCATATAAACCATCTTATGGAATAGAGTATGTTAAAAGCATAACCATTTACAAGAAAACAATAGTAATATCACTCTGAATTAATGAAAAATGAATTATTTTATTTATTTATTTATTTGATTTCTATAGCCGCCCATCTCAGCGAGTGACACTGGGCAGCTTACAACAATAAATTAACAGTCTTATTGCTGGACTATCTTACACTTAAAAGTAACTGAAGTAATATTGTTATGGTTTGTGGAAAACACATCAAATTCTGCCTAAGTCTAATTTTAAAAAATAGCATCATGCTCAGTAATTAAAACTATTTAATGACTAGTTAATTTATATTCTATTATTGTCTCTCAGGCTTACCATTTTCTGCAATTCAACAGTACTTATTCTTCCAACTTCCTTTTTCATTTGATCCACACATTTCTGTGCTAAATTCAGATAGGCTTGGAGGTGGCTACGCATCATGGCCAACCTCAAAGCACATAGGAGAATTATAATCCACAACCTTAGAGTATCAAATGTAGCTTCTGACATTCTGTAGATTAAAGAATGAACAGTAATTTTCTAAATATCATTCCACACACTCCCCCCCACCCCCCACACACAAACACTGTTGAAATAATACTGGGGAGAAGCTCTAAATATTAGTTAAGTCCAACAAATGCTTGGGTCTCCTAAGCCACAATGAAATATATGTGAAAGAAAGATTATTTTTCCCCCAAGACTGTTTGAATCATAAGTGGACAGAAGGTAGTTCAAACTCTGGTTGCAAATTTCTAGGTAATTACCAGGAGAGTGGCAAGGATTACTGATTTCCAGTTACCCAACAAAAGTAACACCACCATTTTTTCTTTGTATATTAGGCCAAATAGTGGTTGACAATAACTAATCATGAATTTCACCTCAGTGCTGCTTTTGAAAATCTAGGCTTCTTTAGTAAACAAAACAAACAGAACAAATTCAGCATGTCTGAACTCTTCATAACTTTGGCTAGCACACAGAATCTTCTTCAGTCTCCTTTTCCTTTAACTGATTTTTTTCAGATTCCATGCACTCCCCCCAAAGCTTCTTGTGGCTTAATTAAGCAACCACTGCCATAAGATTAACAAGCAAGAAAACAGTGAAGTGCAACATAACAGCAGTGGTTGAAGTGACATACTGTTTTAGGAAAAACTTTCTAGGTATTGTGCTCTGTTTGTAATTCACTGTGTTCTTGTTGGTCTCTTCTTTTTCCAACTTGATCAAAGGCACAGGAAATAATAAGGGGCTGAGAGTACTTTCAACCAAATACAAGAACATTTTCAGTGAAAGGAGAAAGTTTTGGGAAAAAATGGCAGGATCTGAGTGTGCTATCCGTGAGGCTTGCTATATTTCAGTTTTTTTCTCATTTGTTAAGAACTGGACAAGAAGGCAGGTGGGAGTGTGTTCCTGTGAGAAATGTGCATGTATGAAAAGAAATCAAAGAAAGGAGGGTTGCTTGTGCCCCCATGAGGGAATGAATGGATAGAGGGAAAAATAGAGAAGGGGTGGCCTTTACTTTCCCCTTAGAAAGACTGAAAATGTTTGTCCTAAAAACTGAGGATATAAATAAGAATATATCTACAATAATATTACATTTTAGACATATACTTATTATAAATTTAAAAATAAAGATTTTCAAAAGCAGCTTACAAAGGCACATTTTCTTTTCCCAACGGCGGGTTCATAATATAATCCTTGGTAATTGGCTTTACCCATAACAACACCATAAGCAGAGGTGCCAGGAAGTTTATATGTAGCAGAGTTCTGGAAGAGGCAGAAAACAAAATAAACACATTGCAATTACAGAAAACATGAAAAGATATTTCTAAACTATTCTATGTTGAAACTAAGGGAAATAAATATTAGTTATTGTCTTTCTGCTATATTATTATACATTGCATTATTTTATGGTTCCTAAAGAGCTTGAGAAAACCCTGGAATTCCTTGGAAGCTCATCAGGTATTCTTGTGCAAAATGAATTATAAAAAATTAACTCCCCAAACCTAATTTCTTTGTCTTTACCAAATATTCCCTAACACATACAATTGCAAGAAAGTTTGGAACTGTGTCCCTTTGAACAAAGGAAAACTGAGAGCTAGACTCTAAATATAGCTAGACTCTGCAGCTACTGGATAAGTTCGCAGGATATTCCACAACAACACAGGTGCTCTGGGGAAGCGATACAGGAAGGTAAGATTCCTAATCATTCACTCTTTCATTCACCTATCAGATTTCTAGGCTGTCCAACTCTGGGCAGTATCACAAGATCAAAAGAAACAATTACATTATATAAAAAGATGCAACAGCATTATATAAAAACATAGCAATTGTCTGAGAGAACAACATATCTTCATATAACGCCCCCCCCCCCAAAGCCTAAAAGGGACCTGCCCAAAATATCCTAACCCAAGGTCTGGGGGAAAATCAGGTTTTTAAAGATCATTAGAAGGCAGGCAAGATGGGGGCCATAAAGATCTCTGGGGATGCTGTTCCATTTAGGTACATATCAATGAACTAAAGGTGACTGTAATTGTGTATAACTTTGATGAACTAATAGCTTTAGTGTTACCCACTCACATCTAGAGCAGTGGACAAGCTGACAAAAGGCTAACCCTTGGAGGAAGGAGGATTCTCTTCCTTTCTCCATGGCCAGTTCCAGTCAGTGTTGATTGGGACCGAGAGGTCAAGACTTTGGCCCCTCCTTTGTGGGGTGTCAGAGGGCTCAAAACTCTCTCCACTCCAGTTTAACATCTACATGAAGCTGCTGGGTGAGGTCATCCAATGCTATGGGGTGAGGTATCATCAGTATGCTGATGATACCGTTATATATCTCTGCCCCAGCAAACTGAGTGATGCTGTTGGTGTCCTGTCCAGGCGTCTGGAGGCTGTGGGGGATTGGATGGGGAACAAAGGCTTCAGGTCAACTGTAGCAAGACTGAGCAGCTTTGGAGCCTTCAGATTCCAGGAGCTTACAATCTTTGGTGCTGGATGGGGTTGCACTACCCCAAACAGACCTGGTGCACAAACTGGGAGTCCTTCTGGACTCAAAGAGCAGGTGGCAGTCACGGCTAGGAGGGCCTTTGCACAACTTTGGGTTCTGCGCCAGTTGCCCCTGTTCTTGGATTGGGAGGCTCTACTCTCAGTCACTCATGCTCTGGTAACTTTCACAATGGATTAGTGTACATAGAGCTTCCCTTGAAGAGCATCTGGAAGACTGGTGCAAAATGCAGCAGCACAGGCAGTTATGGGCATTCCTCATTCAGTGCATGTTACACCACTGCTCCATGAGCTGCATTGGTTGCCAGTTTGCTTCCAGGTTCAATTCAAGGTGCTGATAATGACCTATAAAGCCCTATATGGCATGGGTTCAGGTTATTTGAGGGACCACCTCTTTCTGGTTACATCTACCCACCCCATCAGGTCTGGCAAGAGTGACATGTTAAGGGTCCCGTCCATTAAGGAATGTCATCTGGAGGAGCCAGGAGGAGAGCCTTTTCTGCCATGGCACCCACCCTTTGGAACATCATTCCTTCCAAGGTTAGATTAATCAAAGGAAAACACACTAATGGATAACAAGAGAGGGGAGAAAAATAGGACTGTGTTCAGACACCTAAAGTGTAAAGGGGTAAACAGATGAGTATCTGGATTGAACACATTTGTTCATCCCTCTACATTTTAGATGTCTGAACACAGTCCTATTTTTCTCTCCTCTCTTGAACCATTAGGGCATTTTCCTCCAAACATCCTTCATGGATCTGAAACTGCATTTTAATCATACTTTAAATTTACTGAATTTTAGAAAACACATTCTGAAGTTTGGCAGAAAAAATAGAGCCATGTTACATACATAATAATATTGAGAATGGAGAATACCGTTTAAATCTATATGCTTTAGCTTACTGAGTGATTTTTTCAGTTGTTAAACTCAAAGCATCGAGATGCATCTGAGCCAGCCTCAAACCAGGGAATGTCAAGAAAGCTCCAATAAGTGAACAGAGGACAGCCAGGAAAAGTTTGAAGGTTAGCTTGGAAACAGGACCCCTAAAAGAAAAAATAGTGATAGTTAGCTTTTCTAACATTCTGAAACAGTACATATTATCTTTTTTTCTATCCACAATAATAGGTGACTGAAAGAGAAGCAAAACAGACAAAAAAACCCACCCAAGGAATATTCTACTTCCAACTTCTAAGAAGTAGGCCTATTATTACAGTATAATTGAAAATCAAAAATATTACATCAATTTATGCTTACAGATAACAGCATAGCAAAAGGCCATGTTTTCATACAGTCCTCAGAATGCATGAGGACTCAACATGGAGAAAGAGATGAGGTGATAAACACTGGCTCCATCTACAAGCTATGTGCCTGTCTCGTACCTCCTCAATTTCATTTGAATCTGAGCAGAATGTTCTTCCTGGCCACAAATTGGGCCAGCAATCATGAAGAGTCTTCTACTTATGTTCAAGGGAACTCAAATAAAACTACTTTTTGACCTTGCACTGAAGGAATATACATGGGAAGAGATGGGAGCAGGGGCAGCCCATCAATTCCTTCCTCATTGTGGGTCTTACAGATCCTCTGATGAAAATAACCAAGAGTTCTTTTATTGACAAATTCAAATACAAAGGTCCCTTTTATTGTGTGCTATGCAGGAACAGCAAGCATGGATGCAGATGTGTCAATTTTTGCTATGAACTAAAAGCAAACTTGTCAAGCACCTGTGCTTATGTAACACAAACAGCACATTAATGTGCAAAAAAACAAGTAACAGGAGTCCTAAAGGATGGAACAGAAACCAGATCATAATTGAACATTCTCAGTGGACACAAAATGCTGGCAGAATTTGAGGGGAAATGAAATAAAATGGGCTGGATAATAGAATAGTATATGTGAAAAAAGGCAGGACTGATTGACAGACATCCTAGATCAGACTATTCCACACTGTGATACTTAGCTGAAAATCCACTTTTATTATTTATTTATGCTATTTATTTATTCTATCTAATTTGCCCAATGGTTGAAATTGTGTGCTGGGATTGTACATGTCATTACAAAATGTACAATTATTAATTTTTATATAAATAGACACATATGTTTATGTCTCCATGCAAGCAAATAAGGACAGGATTCCTGCACTTGACAGAATTTTAGCAACAAAGAATTATTGTCTTGAACAGAATGTAAGTCTTTGATATAGTTGCAGATTTCGTTTATGAGATTCTGAATTTCATAATTCTGAAAAATATTACAAGGAGAACATTTTGATGATAATATATTGTCACCTTTAAAGTTGTGTTTTATACTTACTTGGATTCCAAGCCTTGTTTTTCAAAAAATTGCACTGCACTTTCTGAAAAATTGGAGAAACCTGTAGATAGAATGCAGAAGGTAAACACAGAATATTAGCTTGCTAATGCAGAACATTTTAGAATTTTTTAATATTGCTAAATAGAAAGCATCAACGCAGTTATGCATAATCTAGAACAAAATTCTTTGCTGTTTGTAAAATCTATGAATTAACAATATTAGCTGTTCGAAGGTGCAATCCATTATTATTAGAAAATAACATAGTCTAACTGAACCTAATAGTTCTAACTCTAACCTAAGAATATTTATAATTTGTAGAAAAATATTTTATGTCTGTTATAGAAATGGGAAAAAGGTTATGAAATAGAAGATTTGAAAAGAGACAAAATGTTGGTAAATATTTTTAAAATATTACCTATAAAACATTTACTGTTAAAATTGTTAAGAATTTGTCCATATTAAAATATCAAAATATTACCTGATTCAAGTCCAAATTCCAAGTAGTTTTCTGTTACAACTAGAATTATCATTGCTTTGACAAAGAAAAAG
Source organism: Candoia aspera (assembly GCF_035149785.1). Taxonomy (NCBI): domain Eukaryota; kingdom Metazoa; phylum Chordata; class Lepidosauria; order Squamata; family Candoiidae; genus Candoia; species Candoia aspera. Next base: position 227,802,250 of record NC_086154.1, on the reverse strand, counting down.
AAACCAAAAGTTACACAGACTGATCTTTCACCTCCCTCTTCAACTTTAAAGTAGTGTGTAGTTAATGAGAACAATATTTTGCTACATAAGAAGAGTCAAGGAAAAAAAACAACCCTTTCATACAATTCTAAACAAAGATCTTTGAAATCAAGTGCCAACATTCCAGAGATTAGCCTGTAGGGAAAATTACAGGCATTGTCATATGCCTAAAAAACCTTAACTAAATTAATTTTGACCCTATAAGGGGGAAGTAGTAGTTTTTAAGATATAAGGTAAGTGTGTTCAGGCTCATAAAAGCTTAATGCCTATTTCACATGTTTTTTGCAAAAATGCAATGCAAAATCCCATTGCTGAATTTCACCAAAATGATCTAAAATATTCTGGACGGTGCACAAATGAGTTTTGATAGAGCATCACAACATTTAAAAAACCAATACATTGTCTTGGCATGTATACTAGGATTAAAAAAAAAAAAAGAAGTACTAATACCCAATATCCAATCCATTTTACTCAAAGAGGGCTGGGGCTTGTTTTTAATTTGGCAAATTTTGAAAACTGGATGTCGTAGAAAAATAAGGCTGTGTTCTTAGAGGGTGGGGAGACGGGATAATATGATGTGCAGCTCTTCAAAAAACAGCTATTACGTGGAACATGAACTCTTCTGGGGAAAAAAAAACTTAGCTCTAATGATTTGTTAAAAATGGACTATAAGATGATATAACTGACTTCCCTTTCATTCAAGAATTATAATTAAGCCCTTCAGGTTCAACGCAAACATTAGAAACCCAGCAAACTATAACTTTTTGAATAATTGTATATTTTTAAAAATAACCAATACCTTTTAAAAGGAAAAAGAAAATTAAGAAAATTAAAATAACTCTATCAGTTAATTAAGAATATCAAGATTTCATGTTAGAAGCTATAGTATTTAATAATATCAGAGGACTGATATCAGAGGGCTGAATATAAAAATGAGACATAACAGTCTTTTTTACTTTTATTAATCATATTAGCATCCTTTCTAGAATATTTTTAAATGTTTTAAATTATACTATGAAGAAATCTTTGTCCTTTTTAAACAAATAAGAAATTTAGAAATTACTGTTATGTGGGTATTGTTATGAAATCACAGTCTTTAAAATATAAAGTAATTGTTCAACAAGTTCCAAAAAAATCTTTATGACTACATCAAAAGTGGTAACACATTTTTTTACTGTAATGCACCAAGACTGAATTCGGATACATAAAAGTATCTATCTATACACTTTGTGGATTGGGGTTTCTTCAGTCTAGGAACAGCTTCAGACTGGGGCATTTACTTTGTTTTATATACAGTCAGGATTGAGTAAGCAATCAGAAATAACCCTGGTGATCCCTCCTGAATTTATCAACCATAAAAACACACGCTAGATCAAATCTAGCCCAATTTAAGTCTCTTTCCTACTTGCTACATATTTTAAGACAACCTGAATGATCTGCTGACATAGGAGACAAGTTTCCATAAGGAACATACTCCAGCAAAGCAAAGGAGTGTCTAAGAGTGATAAACAGATATGGATTATAGAAATTGAGAACTCCCCCCCAAACCCTTGAAGAAATGGGTTATGAACATTCAAAGGAAGAAAAAGTGATGCTGCAGAAAAGTATAAAGGTAGCAGATCCCTAAAGAGTAGATGGGATGTAGTGGTCTCCTGAAGGAAGACAAATGGTCATGGTAGTCTAAGACAATGGTTCTCAACCAGCAGCCATATGGCCCCTTGGGGGCCCTAGGATATTTCAAGGGGGCCACAGGTGAAAAACATGTAACAGGGAGACATGGCACATACCAAGGGGGCCACAAAAAAAGCAGAGCATATTATACTGCAAATACTGTCTTGTTGATGCCAGAAAACAAGATAGTCCATATCCAGTAATGTGACCTGGACGGGCAGGCCACAGGAAAAAAACGAGCTTGGAAGGGAACCACAGGCAAAATAGATTGAGAAAACTTGCTCTAAGACTTGCTACTATGAGGAATGGAAATACTTATGTTCATGCAATACACTATCTACCAGAAGTGTTGAGTCAATTGATCAGCAGTGGGTATTTGAAGGATTTTGAGAAGTTATATTTTGAATGCAATTTTCCTGAATCATTTGCTTTGCTGTATGTGGAATTAAAACTTGACTTGTTAGAAGAATGTGATCTGAAAGCTTTAGCAGCCTCAAATGCACCTGAAGTATTTAGATATTTAAGAGATGCTTTATTTGAAGTAACATCGACAATTCAATTTTATACAAAACTAAAGAATATAATGAAGGCTAATATTGGCAATATACTGTATATGATCTTTGAAATAAGGAACTGGAATCTTAGAGAATCAATGGGCTCAAGATTTAAGAAATATTAAATATACTTCTTACAACTTAGGGATGAAGTTAATTCATGAAAAAATCTTGTATTGTTTTTACTTAATTCCCACAATAATGTTTTTAAAAGGAGGGACAGCAGGTTATTTATATCGGCGCTGTAAAAAATCTGAAGGCTCTTCGACTCATAAGATTTGGTCATGTTCCTTTATGGTTTCTCTTTAGTCTCAAGAATTATATATGTTAACACAATTTTGGGGAAAAGCATAGTTGCTATAGGTTAAAATGTGATCCTGAACTACATCCCAAAAATATGGAATCTGACATTTTATGAAGAACTCTGGCACTTTCAAGCTTGGGAAATGGCCACAAGAATCATTTTATGCAGGTATCAGACAGTATTCCAGATACCACAGAGTAGATTGAAGAGATGGTTTCTGTCAATTTTTGGAATGTCTTTATAATGTAGAAATAAGATGGAACAGTATGTTTCTTCAAGGTCTACATTAGGGTTTCCAAACTGTTCCATGGGAGACTGTGCCCCCCACCCCTCAAAAAGTTCACTCACTCAAAGCCAATTTTCTATCACTAAAGCTTTGTGTTTTGATCAGGGATTCTGGGGATTATTTTTTTTAAAAACTAACAATTTCTGCAGCCTGAAAACATCTGAAAGCCCTTGGTCTAGATTGAATAAAATGTTGAAGAACAGAATTAGTTGTATACTAACATTATGTGGATCTTTTTCATCTTCCTTTTTTAAAGTTTTAGTTTATTTTTACCACTCCTATATATACTTTTTTTCTTTTTGAGTACATCATTACTGTTGTATCATTTTGTTAAATTCATTTTTTTTTAAGTTTACAAAAGGAATGTGTAAAATGTTCTGTGGACAAAATGTTCTATGCATGGGACAGCTGATTTGAGGTGACCTATGCCTGAACTGACACACATATGGAATGAAAGAGGACAATTCTGATCTGGGTAGAAGTAGTCTAGGGGGAATGGGGAAAAAGTCAAGGACAGTGACAGCCGAGGGGAAGAAAGGTACTGGGATGATAGGGAGAAGGGCAAAAGGGCTAGTAGATAGCAATGGTGGATGAGCAGAGGGAAAAAGCACTGGGAAAACTGGGACAGTGGACCAGTGGGATATATTACTCTGGAATATCAGCCCCCTGCAGTATCAATGGCTGAAAGGAAGGCACTGGGAAGATCAGAGATAGGCAGGGCAATAGAGTAAGCCACACTGAGACATTGGCAGCGGCAGCTATGGACAAAATACACTGGACAGATTGTGGGTGAATAGTCCCGTGGGATATGCCATGATGGGAGCTAAGGGGAGGGGGAACGGGTTGTTTGTTGTAGTTAACCAACCTGGGTAATTCTGAACTATAGCTGATCTGGAAAAAAAAGTTGGTAAATTCTAGATTTGAAACAATATATTTTCCCATTTCATCCATACCACGAAGCTGAGCTATCTAATGGACTACTGGTACAAGATGAGTGTGGCTAGATTAATCAGGAAAGCTTTAAACTAAATACTGTGAGAGGTTCAGGTGAAAACCCTGAATATGAAGACTATACAAGGGAAAAGGCTGTAATGGGACCTACTAAACCTTGCAATGAATAACAAAAAGAACATTGGCTCACAGTTTTCACTATCTGTGTTCTAATACTCAGAATATGGGAAGTAAATAAAATTACCTCAAACTCTTGGTATATAAAAGCAAGTATGATTTAATAGGAATAATAGAGATGTGAGAGTTACTTTTAAACTAATTAAAAAGGGTGCAAAATTATCAAAACAGTGAACATATGCAAACTGCCCCTTCTTCATAAAAAGCAGGAGAAAATAGAAAACTACCTGTATATAGGTGTCACATCTGAAAGTAAAATACTTACTAGAATTCTTGTGTTGTAGCTTTTACCTTCCTTATAATAAGTACTATAAATCAAAACTCTTGGAGTCTCATTCCTTAAGTAATCATCTCCTGTCTAGATGGCAAGGAGAAAAGTCTGGCAAGAGACTAAGTGGAATCACTCCCATGCCTGGAATATAGCAGTCAAACAGCCCTTTATATTAAAAGAATTGGCTGCGATTGAGAAATCCAAATGAATGGATTTGGCAATGCTGTAGAGAACATTTGGGTTAAAATAAATAGAGGAACTGCTGTTGATGTTTGCTAGGGATGTGAAAAATATTCCATACTGAAACAATCTCGCATGAAATTTTGCAAAATGTCCCCCTTGAAGGTAAGTGTGCCACTTCAAGCATTCTGGAAAGAATTCTAAGCTGAAAACAGGACTTGAAACACTCTGCAACTCAAACCACTTCTGGAATTCAAAACAGTAAATTTCACACTCAAAATGTTTTGAAACAAAACATTTTGCACACTGCTAATGTCTCTTTTCAAAAAGACAACAAATAGTAGTGACTGGCAACATCTGTTGGGAGACAAACTCTGGCAAGCATGGTACTTTCCAGGGAATTCCTGTCTTGTCTTGCTGACACCTTTCTTGTTCAGAAAATGAGCAACAGTGCAAAAGGATCAACTCCTGTATCCTTGACTTTATATGTACCAATGAGATTATTTAGTTGAGGAAGTAGAAGTAGCAGTGACATTGACAGAGCATGACCATATAGTTATTGATTTTAAAAAATAAAGCTGAGATTATTCAAAGGTATATTTTAGGCATCTGGAAAACAGATTCAATATTCTTGGAGGAATGAGAAATAGAATTTCATGGCAGGAGAAACTGGTGGGAAAATAGCTCAAGATATGTAGAAATGTTTATAAAAGGAAATAGTCGCTATACAGTTGGAAAAACTCCTTTAAGCGGAAAAAATGGAATACAGATAAGAATCTAATTTGGCTGTACAAGAAGGTTATTGAAGATCTGAAGATAAAAAAGAACACAAACAAGAAATGGGGGGGGGGAGTCACCAAGGAAGACTGCAGACATGTGATCTGAAATAGTAGAGATAGTGCCATAAAGGCTAATACACAGAATGATCTTAAGTGAGCAAAGAATGCTAACAACAAAAGGCTTCTTCAGATACATTCAAAATAAATCACTATCCAGTTATTCAATGAAGACAGTAAAATGCTAACATTGGTACCTGGAAAGATTCTGAGCAGTTTATAAAGCAATTGATCTGCCAGTGCTTTAAAGAAATGCAGTGATTTCCAAGAGTCAACATGGATTTGTCAAGAATAAGCTTTCTACAGCTAACCTTATTTCATTCTTGGATAAAATAATTCCCTAAATATGTATTGGAACACTGTAGATATATCTTGATTTCAATAAAATACAAGTACCCCATTAACTCTTGATTAGAACTGATTAGAACTTGATGAGAGACCAAAAGTAAATTCTAAATGTACTTCAGTGTTATGACTTGACTTGACTTGACTCAATTGGGGGGGCATGTTTTAATTCACACCCAAAGCAAATAAACAGAATAGTCTAAAATATCAATAAAATGAATAGATAGCAATAAGCCACTTTACTTTTGTTACTATACTGTAATAAAAGTAGTATCTCTGTCTGAAGTTGTCTATATAGCTCAGCAAAAATCAAAAGTCATACTTACAAATAGCATATTCTAAAAGAAGCATTTGTGGACAGATAGGTATTGTACAATACAACCTCTGTGTGTGTGTGTATCTTGTTTTCTTTCTTTGTAAGAAGATATCAGCATGTGTTAGCCTTTGCTTATCCACAGGTTTTACTAGCAAAGTGGAGACCATGGAAAAACCATACTGTAAAATTGAGTATGATTAAAAAAAACTTTATGTAATTACACTTTGCACAATTCTTGTTTTAACATAAGCATATTAAAATCAAGCATAAGCACCTTGAAGGAACTTTAGGTAATCTTGAACTATATGACTATAAAATGTTTTATTTAACTTATGTCAGGGATAATAAAATATTAGTGTCTGAACTGTTCTAATTTCATTCTGATGAACTAAACCAAATTTGTAGAAACTGTTTTCTCAGACTTAACACAAATCTTGTCAGTATGAACTAAAACATGTCTGATGATGATTACTGCTTCGGAAAGTCATTAAGCAACCCCCTTTAAAAGCAAAGTTATCTAGGATATGATTTTGGAGTAGAGAATAGCCAATTCTCTCATTATTTGATAAATAATGAATCATTTTCTATGCTTCTGAAAAGCATTAGCAACACATGTAAGACAATATTAGTGCTCTTTAGACTTCTCTTCACTGCTATTCCTTCTTTGCTGCTGAAGCCTACAAGGACAATCTGTTACACCTAGGAAGTCTTACAGATGGTAGCTGTATTTTTTTTTAAGTCAATATATGCCTGTTTTAGTGCAGCATTCTTCAATTGGTATCTTCCAAATACCCTGAATTACAGTTCCTAAACAGCAGGAAAACTCCAGGGAGTTGCAATCTAACACATCTGGAGAACATCAGGTTGGGGAATGCTGTATTAGAGAAAAAGCACTAAGTATTTCCTATGAACCATTTAAAAAATATCACTGCTGTGAATTCCACAAAATATTCATCTTTTGGAAAGTTTAACAGAATTCCCAGAACACTTTAAAAGGATACATTGCAAAAGCGAGAACAAGCAAACACCAGACTATGCTGATATTCATTTCTTGAGAAGGCTTCATCCAGGTATAGTAGGCTTCAGTTACCAAATACACTACTGTAGCTGCAACTGTGAAGTCCACCAACCACTGATACTCAGGAAAATAATGCAAGGCTAAAATGAAAAGTGGATGTCAGTAATTGAAATATGGATACGAAAACAACTTTCAAATCACATTTCTGAATACTCTGTCACAGGATGCCAAAACTGGTGGTCACCTATAAATGGCCTTCAGGGCACAGATCTGGATATTCATGAGACTGCCAGCCTCCAATTATCTCTGTCAAACAAGATCCGATATGATTCACATGTTCTGGGTCCAATCAATTAAGTAGTGACCTTGTATGGGACCAAGAACATATGCTTTGCCCTATGGAATAATATCCCCACAAAACTTCAGATGGCCCACCTGTGCCAGCCTTTAGAAAGGCCTTGAAGATACAGTCCTTCCCACAGGCATAGGGCCAGGATGTTAAGTAAGCCCCTTTTAATGTTCTGAATGCAAGCTTCTTGCAATGTGTGTTTTTAATCTTTTCTGTTGTATTCTTTTTAATGTGACACCAGAGTCACAGAAAGAGTGGGTGGCAATACATAGTAAATAATAAATAACAGACATAATTATAATTGATTTTGTAAAAATCAGGCACATAAGATGAAATTGATTAGGAATACAAGTAATCCTCATTTAGCAAGAGCCTCGGACAGCAACCACTCACAGTTACAATGGTGATGAAACTAACTTGTGACCAATGCCCACATTTACAACCTTCACCGCGTCTCTCTCAGTCACATGTTTGCTATTACAGTCAGTCAGTGCATGCTGTCCTATTCCTGACCTGTTCCCCACCCCTCACAGAGTGGAGAGATTGCCTAAACAGGCTATCTCTTCCTGAGCTACTTTTTCTCTACAGCACAGCCCATCCCTAAAAAGTGCTAACTGCAAGTTAACAAGCTCAGCTCTGTGACCTTAATTAGTTGATTAGAACCCTCCACTGGTATTGCTGCCTGACACTGACAAGACCCTAATCAGTTTTACACTAAAGGCTTTTGTTTGCCTCCAAACAGCTTGTGGCTCACAGTTGCAAGCATACTAGGCAAACAGCCAGTGCTAGTGCATTCTTTTCGATGTGTATTTCTCCTTGTGTGCCTCTTGTAATCCCTTCCTTTCCAATGAATGTAAATACAAACATTAATTCTCTTCTTGCTAATTATCCCAACGCTGGGGTGAGCATTCCAAAGGGCGGGGGAGTAGGAAAAAAGGGCTGTAGGATTTGCCCTTTTACCCAGCTTCCTTGTGAGTTGAGTTCCAGAAACCTTCCCCGCTGTTTGGGCTCACCTGGCTGTTTGGGTCTATCCTTTTGATGCTGTAAAGCAAAGGAAATCTGAAGTAAATTCATATGCACAGATGCAGTCAGTTGATTTTCACTTAGTGACCGCTTCACTTAATGACTGTAGTCAGTAAACAAGAACTACCTGTACATTTTCCTCAAGCACTTTATATGAAGAAAATGGAAAGACAGGACAGTATACTCATAGTAAATGGCCTTAGCTACTTGCTTTTTTCTCAATCACCAAATGCGAATCCAAATAAAATCTTATGCTCTTGTGAATTTTCAGATGTCTCAAAAATATTACAACTAGAACAATCAGATAATTTGATCTCAGAAAATGTATTAAAAGTTTTAAATATAGGCTCAAATGTTACTTATATAAATGTTGAAAAGGGAGGCTAAATTTAACCAAAATATAGTATAAATATCACATTCTATCAAGTTATTTTTGTATGCACTCAAAAACCAACATTTACTAATGTTCATTAGGCCACTGCAAAGCTTGATGGAGGTGATTCACTATGACAAATGATTATGTAACATCGTCCTCTAATACAAAACGACACAAATCTCCATCCCTCTACACCAGTGTTTTTCAACCTCAGCAACTTTAGCATGTATGGTCTTGTGGCTGGGGAATTCTGGGAATTGAAGTTGTTCATCCCATAGAGATGTGAAGGTGGTAACACTTCTCTCATTAGGGGCTTAGAGGTGCCACAAAGTATCATCCAGAATGCATCTTAAACTTGCTGAGGTTGAGAAAACCGGCTCTAAACTTCCATATTGTTCCTCCTCCCTTCTGAGACCTCTTCTGGGATCCAACAGTGAAAAGAGGCTTCTGCAGAGTAACCTTATCCAGTTAATGTACATGCTGGATGATACTTTGTGGCAACTCAAAGCCCCTAATGAGAGAAATGTTACCACCTTCACATCTCTATGGGATGAACAACGTTGCTTCCATAGTGCAAAATGGTTCACTCAGACAAATCACAGTGACCTCACACACCCTTAATAGTTATAAACTATGCAAAATGAATATTTACATTATACTGTTTACTTTCCACACAATCTATTAAATCTGGCTGTTACAATATTGAATCAGTATGATTCCTTTTGGACATTGTTCTATTCCTCCCAGAATCTGCTAGTATTGAGCAAGTTTTATTGTAAATTAAATAAATAAATATTTGAAATTCAAAGAGAAAACTTGGTATCTACATTTGAAACATTCCTTCTATGTATAAAGTTCAAAGAAGCTGAGTCAAGGACAGCTTGTAATAAAACTTAAACACATGGGAATGAATTAAGCATATTAATGGGATTTCTCAATTATTTTATGACTGCCTAAAATACTAGTATGTTGTTGTTAGTTGCCATCAAGTCATTTATGACTCATGGCGACCCTATGTATAAAGATTCTCAAATATCTGTCCCTTTTTTAAAACATGGGAACAAAAACATTTTCTAAAACCAACAATTTTTATCATGATCCAAGAACGCAAAATTTTATCATGATTCAATTTATTATAATCCCTTACCCAATGCATCTATTTCTGTGATAGATTTTGTTTCCAGATGAAGATTAATGTCTTTAGGAATGGTTAATGGTTTGTTTTCAATGTGACCATTGTACTTCCTGTTGAGATAAATATATATTAAAAACTGTCAATATTGCATCATCTCTTACTGAGGCTGTAAAATTGCTGCTTAAAAAGCTAATGTTATATGAGACACAAACACCCCCATTCACAAAGAAAAACAATGGGGATGAGGGGCAAGCCACTTCCAGCTTAGCTTCTGCTAATGGTAGTAGCTCTGAGACAAGGTTGATTAACCACTCAACCACTCAAGAAACTGGAATGGCACCTGTTAAATTTTTTATTTTCAGGATGAAGAGTTTGAACTCTGTCTTCTTCACTGATATAACTGTGAGAGGAAGAAACTGAGTTTAAATACTGCAACATTTGATGCACATAATCAAACTCAAATCTTTATCTAACAACCCCATGAAGCAACAAATAGGTAGTTTAAGAAAGAACAAGGATCAGAGCATATGATCTAACTCAAATCTATCCATCTGACTTAAGAACATTCTCTTCCATAAAGCAACCACAGGGCACAAACATACATCATTGGGAGCTTAAGTTCCTGTGCTTGTTTCCAATTACACAGCAATAAAAGAGAGTAAGAAAAATTTGTGGAGTTGGGGAATTAGGGTATAATGGTGCAAAAGAATATTTCTTTGCTCCTTTTTCTTCTTAATCACCCCTGAAAAGAATCAATGAAAAGAAGAAAAAAGGAAGATGACAAGCAATTCAGAGTACTTAACAGCTTTTAATAAAGCTACACTTTCAATATTATAAAATTATTCAATAGAAATGCCATAGAATTTATTTGCTGCAAAGAAAACTGATCTGTGAACCTAAAGGTTCAAAACATAGATACAGTTATTCTGCATTATCTAATTGTGTGTATGTGCACACATGTACAAATGAACAGACATACATGCATTTAACTGACTTAGACTAGTGAGCATGATAACATCATCCTATTTTTATGCTAGAACTTTTCATAAGTACATGTACAAACCTACTTTAAAAATCCTGGCAACCCTTTTGCTGACTGGCAAGAAATGAAACTAGGCAAGAAGAATTTAGAAATTTAAGTTATTATAAAATTCTAGGAACCAAGATCACAAAAGCTCTTAAAGATACACTATGAGCCATACCTTAAGTACACAAGCTCTGTTATCAATGTTTTTTCTGTAACGGATGAATTCTTCCAGAGGATAGCTGAGACCACTTTGCAAACCAAGCATGCAAGAGAACTGAAAAAGAAAGGTAGAGGAGGACACCTCCAGGTGTCCTCCTCTACCTTTCTTTTTCAGTTCCCTTAATTAGCTTTCTATACAATTATAACTGTGCCAAAACACATGAAACAAGGTCCTCAAGTATCGCCTAAATCCTCAGGATCATTTGGCACGTGAGCTTTCCTTTGGAAAACCTAATTTCTAGCCCTTATAATTTAATGGAGAAACAAAGTTGATGCACAATTTGTATAAACCTTTCAGATGGAATACACTGTCGTACAAGTAGAAATTTGCTCAGATAGGTAGATTATATGGCATAGATTTTGAGGGTACATGAAAGAATAAGGTGCAAGAACTGGCTGTTTGGGAGTTAAACTATTCTTAGCAGCAGCCCTCCATCTTTGGAAAGCCTTGACCGGTGGGACATGCCTGACGCTTACTGTATTATTTTTTGGTATCAGACAATGTTTTTTCCAGGTCCTTCAATAAATTAATATGATTATATTTTAACTGTTATGCTACAATGGAGCAGTTTGCTTAATTTACTATTCATATGCTGTGTCATTTTAACCCCTATTTTTAGTTTAACATTAAAATTGTTGTATGCATTCTGAAGAATAGCATTTAGGCTTGAAAGCCAAGCTGAAAAAACTTCACAGAAAACAATACAGGCAAGCCACTGAACTACAACTGCCAAGAATACAGCATGATCACATCCATGTAATTATCTAAAAGTCAGGTTTGACTTGATGGCATTTTACTGTTGTACAAACATTTTAAATGAAATATATAATTAATTAATTTAAAAAGACTTTTCTCAGCTTTGCTGACAGTACAGTAGTTTTACAAGAGGATGGACCTAATAGAATCCCACCAGCTAGTAGAAGGAAGTCCGTAGATTATCTAATAAAGCTACATTCTTCTATCATACTGGGCTGTACTTGAAGGGAATTTGGAAAGTCCATTTAGTAAGTTGGCATATGAAGTAAATATTGTCAGTCTTCCTGCATCATTTCTATATTTATTTATCAAATCTGTATAGCCACCCATCTCACAGAAAAGTGAGCAGCGTACAACACTTAATTTTAAAAACCAACAAATGTATAAAAACATTCATTATAAAAATTATAAAAAACACAAGAACAAGAGAGGATGTTAGTCGCAGTAAGGGAGCCACTGCAAGATCCCGCCAGTCCCCTGGGACAACCAGGCCTGAAGGCAAAGCCAGGTTTTGAGGGACCTGTGGAATGTTACGAGGGATGGAGCTAACCTCACTTCTGGGGAGAGAAGAATCCATAAGACGGGCACCATGGCAGAGAAGGCCCGCCTCCTGGGACTCACCAAGTGTAGTTCCCTGACCCACATCATGCCTTCTCTGCCAGATCTGGTGGGATGGGCAGATATAGTCAAGGAGAGTTGGTCCCTCAGATAACCTGGCCCCATGCCATGAAGGGCTTTGAAGGTCAAAACCACCACCTTGAATTGGACCTGGAAGCAAACTAGCAACCAATGCAGTGCTTATTTTAACCTTTAAACTATAACTGGTGTGGGATCAGTATCTCAGGAATAGAATTCTTCCACATTGATGTTCTAGAATAAATGATCTTCACAGAAGCTCTTCTAAGAGGCAGTAGAATAAAGGAGGTGCTGACATCAGATCTTGCACTCTGGATAGCACCCTGATTTGGCTCTGACATCAGGAGAACAGCTTTTTAATTGACCAAAGTTGTAATTTCTGACTTTATTCTAGTCCTACACTTTTTGTTATACCTTTTTAATTTTAAATGCTTCCATATAAACGATGACATATGCATACTTAAAGTAAACAAGCAAGTAAGCAAGGTAAATCAGTTCTAATTGTATTGTGTTTCTTTTTTCTTATCCTATTAAACCAACAAAATGTGTAACTAAATAATGACAAGTAAAGGCAAGTATATTAGAGATGACCTCTAGTCTCCTTTTTCTATGCCTTATTTTTATTTTCTTTTATCCCCAAAGTTCTCATAAGCTTTTTGAGACTCCTTGGTTTTTAATACTGTATCAATGTACTGTATTAGGGAGCAGATTTGCACACTTATACAAACAATCCTTGTGCAAAATCATTTTTTAAAACTCATTTTCAAAACCACTAACGAATATCAAATAACCACCCCCAATTTACAGCTGGGTAATGAAGGCTGAAAAATAATGAGTTACCCAAACCGCTTTCGTACCTATCTTTCTTGCTTTTTCCCTTTTGTTGTTTTCCTGCAAGAATACGTAATTCTTCTTCTGTGGGATGTAGGTACCACCGCAAACTAGAAAACAAAAAATCAAGATGTTAATAAAAATGTTGATGATGTCTACTAGATATAATATCATGAGCACTTGTAACTCAAATGAACTTCAACTGAAGTTCATGATACCCTCAAATGGTGGGACACCTGACTGGTTATATTACTCATTATAATGGATTGCTGATGCTTTAATTCTATTGTGTTGGTTTATTGTAAGCTGTTCAAAAGCTACAAAATGAAGTACACTCTCTATCACACAAGTGTGTGCAGATACCCCCCAACCTCAGCAGAGACAGAAACAGAAGGAGAGAAAATGCGCAGACACACCAAACCCTTAGCAGATCTTGTCTTACAGGTAGTCCTTACTTAACAACCATTCATTCAGTGACTGAAGTTATGATGGCCCTGAATGAATGGTACTCATGGCCAGTCCTTGGAGTTACAGCTGTTGCAGCGTCCCCACAGTCACATGATCAAAATTTGGGTGCTTGGCAGCCTGCCCACATGCACTTCAACTCTCCCCACCTCTGCCCTTTCGGCCATGCTGCTCTCCACCACTGCCTACCCCTGCCACCCCCAGCTGACCTTCACCATCTTCTTCTTCCCACTGCTGGCCAGGCACTCCAACCAGAGGCAGCTGCTGGCTCTTCTGTCAGTAGCAGGAGGAAGAAGACAGCGGTCAGCAGGGGGCAGCAGGAGTAGGTAGCTGTGGACAGCAGCATGGCCAAAAGGGCAGAGATTGGGGAGGGGGGAGGTAGGTGGATGGGGGCATTTGAAGCAGAGGTGAGTCTAGCAGGGCAGGGGAAGCATGAGGCCCTCACCTATTGACTACCAGAACTACAAGAACTGCTGTTGCTAAACAGTGAGGTCACATGATGTTTTGCTTAATAACCACTTCACTCAGAGACAGAAATTCCAGTCCCAATTAGGGTGGCTAAGCAGGGACTATCCATATACTTTTTTCTACATTTCTTTTTAAACTGCTTTTTAACTAAAGCCTCATATACTAAATATAGAATTATACACACACAAACACACAAAAGTATGTTTGAAGAGATGATTGATAAGATTCAAGTTTGACTTTTTAGTGAAAGATGCCACCAGACGATTAAACACAAAACTTCTAATTCTGTAGATAAATTATGACAAAACTCAATAGTCCATGAGCAGCTGTTCTATTCCCACAGGAGTCTCCAGAGGACCAACAAGGACGCTACTGTTTTAACACTTAGCAAGGCCAAAGCTACTCTACCATCTCTGCTTACTTCGTCCTTCCACCTGTCCTCTCTAGTGAGGTATTTGAGCAAATTTCTACACTGGCAAGCAGCTGCCAAGGATAAGTGCTAGACTCCGTTTCATTTCTCATGCAGCCATCTGGCTTGTACAGTCCTTCCACATGTCTCAGAATCATCCATCAATTAAGCTCTTGATGAAGACAGAGAAGATTTAGGTTGAATAGACAAATAATCAGTTATTAGTAAATACAACCAAAAGAACACCTGGCTTCATACATTGTGCAGTGACTGTTATAACTAGGTATGGAACTGTGGAGTCCTTGGTGCTTAATTATTTAATGAGGAAATTGAGCTTATTTCTTATTTTATATTTTTTAGAGTAATTTCATCTGGAATTTGAGTACACTTATAAAAAGCAAATAATATCTAACTAAAGAATCTTCTGAAGCCCATCCATTTTTCTGGTTTGTTAGCAAGATTACCACAAAAAGTAGAATATTTCCAATGGGAATTCATAAGTAATTCTAAAGGATTTAGGGAGCTTAGGGATAGCCCAAATGTGCTTTTTCCTTAATTGTTTTTAGCACAGAGAGCTTAATGATTGTGAATGTTATTTTAAAGTGATTAAGTAATTTGTCACTAATAACTATTGTGTTTGAATTAACTATCCTCTTTTCTTACATTTCAATTCTGATTTTCATCTTACAGAAGGTACATTTTTTTAATTATTGAGACAATTATGCAGAAAATGTATGGCCATATTATTAAGTCATATGGGATAGAAGTGTCTGCTTTTGTAAAAAGGGCATGGCACTTATCAAGAGAGAGGTCTGTGAACAGGATATGTAATAGCATAAAAAGCATATATCACCTATTTCTCAATTAGACCTTAAGCTACAGCATAATGCAAATTTCTAGATGAGACTGGAAAAGATTTAATGTGATTATTTTTAGAACCAACATTTCCAGACCCATGCATTATTATAATCAGTTTCCAGATAAACTTGGTACACAACAGGATAAGCCAGCAAAAGGTCCCATGACATCTTACGGACACAACAAATTTGTTACAGCATCAGCTTTCAGTGGACAAGAACCTGCTTTATCAGATGTTCAGTTCTGGTCTCTTATCTTACCTGCCACTGCAAAGAAGCCACCGGGCAAGAGAGTAGTGAGGTATGATCTTCTGTATGATGCTAGTCATCACCATGGTAACCACCAGCTGCACACCTATCACCCCCTGTAGAAAAATAAGCCAATGCATGTCAACATGAACAAAGTTTATTTCACAGCTACTCTAAAACCAATCTTTAAATAGCATCGTTTCCTTGTAACTGTGAATTATTACTATTAGTTCTAATCAAAAGCATTGACAAAAGATTTTAAAATGTGGCTTTATAACAGCTTTCCCCATTCTGATACTCGCCAGACATATTGGATAACAAAACTTATAATCTACCACATCTGGAAGGCAACAAATCGAATAGGCTATTCTATAGGAATAAGAACATTTGTCTACTATTTACAGATATTTTTCTAATATTTACAGACAAATCTGTAAATAAATGTATAAATCAGATCATATATGGATTAACAGATCATATAAAAACACTTAACTTTATTTTAATGTATTTTTTTTTAAATGATATAGTTCTGTACTTTAGCTATCCAGAACTAAAGTCAAAATTCTTACCAATTCTTCAATTTGCTGGATGTCACGTTCCCCGTTGCAAGGCATAAGTGCATCACAACGGGGAACATGCACATCAGGAAAGAGGAAGGGATAACCATTATCCTTTAAACACACACATCATCCCTTAAGCACCCAAACCCATAAAATCAATCACCAGGACAATAGGAGCGCACCTCGGACAGGACATGGAAACCATTAACAGATCAGGGGAACTCCCACCCATTACCCCGGGGGACGCACCTGCACCGGACGAAGGCAAAGAGACAAAGGGGAACATCGGAGATCGCCTGAATCGCCCATCGTCAGACCCATACCAACTCTAATCACCCATCCAGACCCGGCTTGGGGGACAATGAGGGGTGGAGGAGGACAAGGTCCGCCACCAGGATATAAACAGGACACCCTGCTACCACACCCGCATTCCCGTGTTTTTTCTCCGTATGCATTCTGCTTCAATAAACTCGGAAATCCTTAAACCCTTTAAGTGAGTCCGTGTCTTATTCGAAGTAAGGCTACCCTGACATAACTGGAAAAAATTGGATCATACTGGGAATGAGCCATCAGTATAAATCATCAAAAATGTTTCTAGCTTGATCTTTGTCCCATTATCTTTTTGAAAGCCTAGTTTCTTGTTTATTCGTTTAGTCGCTTCCAACTCTTCGTGACCTCATGGACCAGCCCACGCCAGAGCTTCCTGTCAGTCGTCAACACCCCCAGCTCCCCCAGGGACGAGTCCGTCACCTCTAGAATACCATCCATCCACCTTGCCCTTGGTCGGCCCCTCTTCCTTTTGCCCACCACTCTCCCTAGCATCAGCATCTTCTCCAGGGTGTCCTGTCTTCTCATTATGTGGCCAAAGTATTTCAGTTTTGCCTTTAATATCATTCCCTCAAGTGAGCAGTCTGCCTCTATTTCCTGGAGGATGGACTGGTTTGATCTTCTTGCAGTCCAAGGCACTCTCAGAATTTTCCTCCAACACCACAGTTCAAAAGCATCGATCTTCCTTCTCTCAGCCTTCCTTATGGTCCAGCTCTCGCAGCCATATGTTACTACAGGGAACACCATTGCTTTAACTATGCGGACCTTTGTTGTCAGTGTGATGTCTCTGCTCTTAACTATTTTATCGAGATTTGTCATTGCTCTTCTTCCAAGGATTAAGTGTCTTCTGATTTCCTGACTGCAGTCAGCATCTGCAGTAATCTTCGCACCTAGAAATACAAAGTCTTTCACTGCCTCTACATTTTCTCCCTCTATTTGCCAGTTATCAATCAAGCTGGTTGCCATAATCTTGGTTTTTTTGAGGTTTAGCTGCAAGCCAGCTCTTGCACTTTCTTCTTTCACCTTCATCATAAGTCTCCTCAGTTCCTCTTTGCTTTCAGCCATCAAAGTGGTATCATCTGCATATCTGAGATTGTTAATGTTTCTTCCAGAGATTTTAACTCCAGCCTTGGATTCCTCAAGGCCAGCTTGTCGCATGATGTGTTCTGCATACAAGTTGAATAGGTAGGGTGAGAGTATACAGCCCTGCCGTACTCCTTTCCCAATCTTAAACCAGTCTGTTGTTCCGTGGTCTGTTCTTACTGTTGCTACTGGGTCGTTATACAGATTCCTCAGGAGGCAGACAAGATGACTTGGTATCCCCATACCACTAAGAACTTGCCACAATTTGTTATGGTCTACACTGTCAAAGGCTTTAGAATAGTCAATAAAACAGAAATAGATGTTTTTCTGAAACTCCCTGGCTTTTTCCATTATCCAGCAGATATTGGCAATTTGGTCCCGAGTTCCTCTGCCTTTTCTAAACCCAGCTTGTACATCTGGCAATTCTTGCTCCATGAATTGCTGTCTACCTTGCAGGATCTTGAGCATTACCTTACTGGCATGTGAAATGAGTGCCACTGTTTGATAGTTTGAACATTCTTTAGCGTTTCCCTTTTTTGGTATGGGGATATAAGTTGATTTTTTCCAGTCTGGTGGCCATTCTTGTGTTTTCCAAATTTGCTGGCATATAGCATGCATTACCTTGACAGCATCATCTTGCAAGATTATGAACAGTTCAGCTGGGATGCCGTTGTCTCCTGCTGCCTTGTTATTAGCAATGCTTCTTAAGGCCCATTCAACCTTACTCTTCAGGATGTCTGGCTCTAGCTCACTGACCACATCGTCAAAGCTATCCCCGATATTGTTATCCTTCCTATACAGGTCTTCCGTATATTCTTGCCACCTTTTCTTGATCTCTTCTTCTTCTGTTAGGTCCTTGCCATCTTTGTTTTTGATCATACCCATTTTTGCCAGGAATTTACCTCCAATGTTTCTAATTTTCTGGAAGAGGTCTCTTGTCCTTCCTATTCTATTGTCTTCTTCCACTTCCAAGCATTGCTTGTTTAAAAATAATTCCTTATCTCTTCTGGCTAACCTCTGGAGTTTTGCATTTAATTGGGCATATCTCTCCCTATCACTGTTGCCTTTTGCTTTCCTTCTTTCTTGGGCTACTTCTAGTGTCTCAGCAGACAGCCACTTTGCCTTCTTGGTTTTCTCTTTCTTTGGGATGTATTTTGTTGCCGCCTCTTGGACAATGTTGCGGACTTCTGTCCATAGTTCTTCTGGGACCCTATCTACTAAGTCCAGTCCCTTAAATCGATTCTTCACCTCCACTGCATATTCCTTAGGAATATTAGTGAGCTCATATCTAGCTGATCTGTGGGTCTTCCCTAATCTCTTTAGTCTGATCCTAAATTGTGCAAGAAGAAGTTCATGATCTGAACTACAGTCAGCTCCAGGTCTTGTTTTTACCGACTGTATAGATGTCCACCACCTTTGGCTGCAAAGGATGTAGTCAATCTGATTTCAGTGTTGTCCATCTGGGGACGTCCATGTATAAAGCCGTCTCTTAGGTTGCTGGAAGAGAGTGTTTGTTATGCACATTGAGTTGTCTTGGCAAAATTCTATCAGCCTATGTCCTGCTTCGTTTTGTTCACCCAGGCCATGCTTACCTGTAATTCCAGGTGTCATTTGACTGCCCACCTTAGCATTCCAGTCTCCCGTGATGAAAATAACATCTCTTTTAGGCATGTTGTCCAGTAGGTGCTGCAGATCCTCATAGAACTGCTCTACTTCAGCTTCTTCAGCATCTGTGGTTGGGGCATATATTTGGATCACTGTGATGTTAGATGGCTTGCCCTGAATTCGAATTGAGATCATTCTATCGTTTTTTGGATTGTATCTAAGCACTGCTTTAGCCACTTTACTATTAATTATGAAGGCCACTCATAGCTAGCCGCTAGCCATCCTTTCGGCTTTGAGCTAGCTGCGTCATCACGTCTGGGGCTAGTTGAACTCATCCTCTGTTCCTCCCCAGTAGCATTTTGACCATCTTCCGACCTGGGGGTCTCATCTTCCGATGGCATACCGACATATCTCTGGTTGTACTGATCCATTTAGTTTTCACGGCAAGAATACTGGGGTGGGTTGCCATTACCTTCCCCAGGGATCGCATTTAGTCTGACCTCTCTGTCATGACCTTCCCGTCTTGGGTGGCCCTTCACGGTTTAGCTCATGGCATCATTGAGGTGCTCAAGCTCCAGCACCACGACAAGGTAACGATCCTTTGCTGAAGGAAAGCCTAGTAAGAGCCACTTAATACTATACAGAGAAGTCCAGATTTACTAAAATAAGTAGAAAGATAAAATCAAAGGTGCATCCAATAACTATGTTTCCTCACAACTCTACATACAACTCATGCTTACTCCATTTGAAAAATTTTCTTTGTATAACCATTGTGACAATAGTGAACAACAGTATACTTATTTTACTGCATAAAATGAAGAAGTGGCATATCTATAATTTTCTACTGTCATGTGTTATGCTGTAGTTATGGTTTTCCAAAGGTAGAACATGCATGGCAATTTTCATCATAAAAATGAGAAATCTTTGCATCTAATGGCTATTAGAATATGTACATGTGTCAGATCCCCGACCAAAGGTTTCACAGAAACCCTTATCGGAGCATCTCCCATCATTTCCTTATCCAAGGAATGGAATCCATGTCGCCAGATGGGAGGGGTGTGAAGTTGGAGTGTGAAGAGGTTTATTATGGCTATGGAGGACATCAAGGACACGGGGTTGAGATATGCCATGAATACCACCTGGATGGGAGGGGGGGGTGAAATGGTTTCATGGGAAAGGGGACTAACTAAGAGAATGTAGTTTTTAAGTTAGGTTTGAGCGGGAAATTTTTATTTGCAGCTTGCCTTCTGTACCATTCATTACGCTTCATTAAAAGTTAAAGGAACCTCAGCCTCCTGACTGTGATTGTGTGAATGCTCGAATGATCAGGTGCTGACAACATGGCAGATA
The DNA here is from genome assembly GCF_035149785.1 of Candoia aspera. Classification (NCBI taxonomy): domain Eukaryota; kingdom Metazoa; phylum Chordata; class Lepidosauria; order Squamata; family Candoiidae; genus Candoia; species Candoia aspera. The sequence continues at coordinate 227,781,576 of NC_086154.1, read as the reverse complement.
AAATGACATATGGATTTGAAAATAAAAGACAAATGCAAATGTTTCACATTAACTTTTTAAAGTTTGTGAATAAAATTAGTGTCAATACATGACCTTATCTTTGTCACACATTTTTTAAACAAACAATACCAATATAAAGTCAAGGTTATTCATATAGTTTAACTGCATTATTTCCATGTAAGATTATTAGGTGGCACATACACAAATCACGGATAAAGTTAATGTTGCTTAGATGTTCCATACAGATATCAGTGATTAAATGTCTTCTTGTGAGTCTTACTCTAAAATCTATTTCTCACTCCCTCTGTGTCCCAATAGCTGTGTCTTAAAGTAGCCTTCCAGCATTTCAAATTGTTCAAAAAATTACCAGTTGGAAGTAATGGAGATTCAAAGAAAGAGATGCCCACTTAACCATTAGATAACATTACAATGAGAAAAAAGTTTAAAAGTATTGAAATGGCAATTTAACAGTTAGACTAATAAATTGAAGTTCAGATGGCAGAAAGGTAAAAGACTAAGAAATGGGATATTAAAGCCCAAATATCAAATATATCAAATTCAAAATGTAGAATATATATATCTTAAGAAAGCACAAATTAACAGACAGTATATAAATTATCTGTATAACAAGGCAAAATAATTAAACCATTCCATTTCAATGCACATTAAGAAAAACAAACAATTGTGATTATTTAAAATTGTAAAATATCTGGCAGGTAACTCAAGCCATTTTCCGAGGCTATCCCGCACATTGCAAGGTCTGCTCTTGTTATTCCTGTCAATATGCAGCAGCTTGTCCCTATTCTGCTCATAAAGTACTGTAGATAGCAAAGAATAAATACAATTATGTAGAGTAATTCTCAAATTCCTGTACTAACTTAATCCAGACTTTTAGCAAATGAGCAAGACAGTGAGACGGAATGATTTGGGTACCTGGTTCTCAGGAAGATGCTAAATTTAATTTTAACAAATATGACTAACTAATGTAGTATGCTTAAAACCAAAGAGCTATTTATAAGAAATATTTCAGACCTCTGAATACTGCTGACAACAGTATTGCGTTCCCACTTAGAATTGTTTCATATTTTCTGTGCCAATAGGTTTCCACCCAACAGTTTCCATTAAATGTCAAAAGAATGTGAGTCTCTATGGTACATATTGCCACACACCACTTTTAGTAGTAGTAATATGACTATAAAACTGGGGTAGATCAACAGCACACTTTAACATTTAAACAAGGAATCAAATTGTCATTAAGTAACTTAAAACGTGTTGTAAATGAGTTCCTTTAATATTATAATGTATCTAAAGACTTGTCAATTCTTGACTTTCCTGGCACTAAAAGTATAAACCTGTCACTCTGACAGATAGAGACTTTTTCTAAGGCTGGGACTCCAAGCTTCCCTCAGGCCTGTCCTTCTACCCACATCTTTCAAATCCCTCTTTCCTCAGTTCCCTCCTTCCTCTGAAATATAAACTGTGAAAAGGTGCTTTGCTTACCATACTTTGAGAGATAGCTCTAATGCCCAATCATCACAATAACACAATCCATTAAAAAAATGTCCTCACAACTAGAGTTGTAATTAAAACAGCATTTTCTAATATGCTTCATGTTATGAAGGCAGAATAATATGTTAGTGTGATTGCTTTTCAACTATTTACCCAAAGGAAAAAATGGAATATTTAGCTGCACAAATGCTCTTCATATCCCTGTTTTCCTTTTCTAACCTTACTCAAACTTTCCACTTCCACGCAATCATAACTGTTTCCCTTATGCTGGGTAAGATCATGTCAGACTACCACCTACCTAACAGTAGGCTGAACAAATGACTATGTTTGTTCTAAGTCAGCACCTCCTGAGTTCAAAAGACAGAATACTATGCATACTATATTATTTATGGGATATATATATATTTCTACTAAAAAGGGAATATCATTAATGGTAAAACAGTTGTTGCCTGAGCGCTGGTTAAGAATTCTAGATATTCTATAATTCTATATAATTCTATTATACATGTATGTATGTATATAAAATTCTATATAGAGAATAGATAGATAGATGTATAATTCTAGATCTATCTAGAGCCAGTTTGGTCTAGTAGTTAAGGCAACGGGCTAGAAACTCGGAGACTGAGAGTTCTAGTCCCGCTTTAGGCATGAAAGCCGGCTGGGTGACCTTGGGCCAGTCATACTCTCTCAGCCCAACTCACCTCACAGGGTTGTTGTCGTGGGGAAAGTAGGAGGAGGAAGGAGTATTTGGTATGTTTGTCACCATGAGTTATTTATAAAAATGACAAAGGCAGGATAGAAAATAAATAAATAAAAATTTAAAAATAATATGCCTTGTACTGCAGTGTTAAACCAGCTATTTAACAAAGGCAACTAAATTTTACTCTTCCACAGACTTTTGAATAAAACAGTTCAAATTAGTCAGTGGTTGTGCTTTAGAAACAAGAAATCTTAATGGAAACTTAAAGTGACAAATGTATTATAAGGTTTTGTGGGCTATAGCCTATTAATTAGAAGTATGAGGCATTATTTTGAGTTTCAAATACATATATGCCCATGGTTGGGGTGAAATTATAAATAGTCGTCAGGATAAATTTAAATGTATAAAGAATATCCAGTGATAATTTAATGTTGGGCATTTATAAAAGTTCGTATGTGAGCAAATTAACAGACAGTCTTGCATTGGTCAGTTGTGTAATGTATGTAGTACCTTTTTTTTTTTTAATTATTATTGTTCCAACCACAGATGATATAAGCTGAGTTCCTGATGAATTCTAGTTCAGCTATTTCCCACTATAATCTGTCCTTGAATGACTATCTCAAGGTCAGTGACATCATATATTGGGAAGTTAAAAGTTAACAGTTTTTTTGATAATTGTAATTTCTGATGTTACATTTATATTCTTTCATTCTTTTTTATGGGAAAAAAAAACAGCTAATGGATGAGCTAATGGCATTAATAGTGCCAGAACAGGAATAGGGACAGAGTTACCATCTGCATGGGCTACAGGGTCTGTATCTCTGATACAAAACAGATGATTTGTTGACTAATCAAAGGTAGTCTAGTTCATGCCTATGGTTTTTCAAACAGCAATGCCTGGGTTTCACATATCATGCCTAAGTGAAATAATTAGGTCTTAGTATTAGATATTACCTCAACCATGATTTCGTGACTGAGTAACTACAGTGGATTGTGTGTGTCTGTAAGAAAAAAAACAAAGTAGTCACATCTTTATTTACCACCTAAAGCTTAGAGAGGGTAATGCCCTTGCGCAGTATGGGTTGTATTCTAGGAATATTAATACTGCAGCGTAAAACATAAGATAAACTAAACAAATGTTAAGCACAGCCCTTAGCTATCCAAAAGTTTCTTGTCCTGTATGCACCAGGACACTGTGTTGCTAATACAAATTCATGCCTATCTCATCATCAACTATGGTAAGAAAAGTCCCTTTTTGCCCTGCATAGTTTGTAGCAAAAATTTGATCAAGTAACTACGTCTGTTGTTACAATATGTGGAACATAACACTCATTTTCATATTTTATTTCCCACTATTTTTTCTAATAAGCTGATCAGAGGCATCCACTGAATCTAGAGTTTTGACAAAATGACAAAACATGCATAATGATATTGCAACACAAGCTCCACCTCTTATATATTTGCATATGATGCCACAACACACAGAGACATCATAATGGCAGTGTGACTGCCTCAGAAGGCCATCTGCTGGGAGACTAGTAGGCTTCCTTGAGTAGTTGATCAACCACTGTGAGAACAGACTGCTGGACTAGATGGGCCAGGAGTCTGATTCAGCAGCGCACTGCTAATGTTCTTATACAAAAGGGGTGGCATTTGCACCACAATGTATGCTTCATCATTTGTACCTCTCCACTGCTGCCCATGCAGTTGACATGATTTGAGTATCTATATTCAAGTCCTGTATGAAAAAGTCTACAGTTTAGTTGACAGTTTTCTCTACAAAACTGATTATAACCATAAATTAAGCATGAAGATGTATTTTGTACAGAGTTCTATGGCTTCAGTTTTTAAATTTACCACAGCAAGAATGCCTCCATGACAAATTCCAGAGCAGGGAATAATGGTGACTGCGGACAGGAGCTTTCCTGTCTGCTCTGCATTTTGGTTTCTTTCTTTTTTAACCCCAGGCTTTTAAGCTGGAGGCTCTGCTCAGAAAACATGGCTGAAATACGATGGAATCCCCATGGCTGCTAATTTAGTTTAACATCAAAAACCAGTGCAGAAGTAGCTATATAAGCCAACCACCCCATAAGAGAAGTAGTCTCAATAACCTTCTTTAAAAGGAGAAGGTCAGGGACTGGACAATAGTTATCAAATCTAGTAGTATCCAAGGAGAGTGTCTTAAGGAGGAGGCATATCGCAACCTCTTTCAAGATGGCTCCTCCTTAAGCCTCCTTCAATGAGATGTTGACCACATCCTGGTTCAGTCTGTCATAGCTCCTCCAGAACTCCTAAAGAGCCACGGGGGCAGGGATCAGGTTTATACGTGGCCAGAGACAATAACAGAGTACCCTATCCACTCCAATAGAGTTCACAGGTCAGAAGCAGTCTCAGGTAACATGATCAGTTGTAGTCCCAGTCACCATAACTGACTCCGCCCCAAAAAGTCAAGACTTGGTGAATCTGAGCAATTTTGTTAGCAAAATGGTATGCCAAATAGTCAGAGAGGTAAGGTGGTAGATCAACCTGTTGTCCTTTCTCCCAGAGAGAACTGGCCAGCCTATTAGGCTGCTGGCATTCCAGGCAACTCTTCTTCCACTTCATTTCTCAGAGAACTTGGAAAACCAGGGACCAATCTGACCAAAAGAGAAAGGTCACTGACAGGACTGCTGTCAAGTGGCCAGGTTGCCACCCACAAGATCACTGGGATAACCTCCAAGACCCCACCAAAAACCATCCAGATCCATGATAACCAGGCATATACAACCTTTATCATCTTGTTTTCTCTGTAGGGGTCCCAAGAGGTAACCAATCTCAGCAGGTCCAAGAAGTGATCTGATCATAGCAAAGGGTTTGTGGAAATGCCCTCTGTATCCAGATAACAATATATCTGCTCTGAGAGAGACACAATGTCCAACATGTGCCTGCCTACATGTGTTAGGTCCAACATTAGTTAGAACAAGTCCATGATCACTATGAAGGCCGTGGATTCCTGCTGGGCAGCAGGCAGACCAACAGAATACCAAGCTTGTCCCTGTGGCCCAAGGTAACATATAGGCATTCATATAAGTTATCTCAGCAGCACAGCCCCCAGTCACAGGTAATATGTTTTTAAAGATTAATGCCACCTCCTATGCAGGCCATGACACTAGAGCTGTTAAAGGACCTGAAACCTGGATGGGCAAATCATTGGGAATTGTTATTGTTTGGAAATAACATTTTGAACATTATTTAAAAATACAAAGCATTAGATTATCAAAAATAATAAAGTGATTGCCAAGGAAGTGAAAGCATAAACTGGAATACTACAGGTGAGGGTTTTGTTTTGTTTTTTAATTTGATGTCATATACTTTAATCTTTGAAATTGGCAGCTTTCTGACAAGGTCTCTGTTAAAAATATTATACACAATTAATTGATGTAAAAGAACAACCTTAAAATTACTTGAGTCCCAAAATTGTGAAGGTTTATTTTATTGTTGCTTTAGAAAATGCATTCCAAATTGATCTTATAACCATTCTAGGTATTTCAAACCCTAGCAAAATATCTGCTCAGTTCAAATGCAATTGCTGTGCTTTAAATTGATTGTAGCTTCTGAACCATCTTCAAGGACTACTATTAATTGTCAGACTACCTCTGTGCTACCAAAGATACCTGCACTTCAAAGCTATAAATCTAACCCTTTCAGAGGTTAGATCTCAAAAACAGGCCAAATCCTCCCTTCCTATACAGGGTCTGTTTTATGAGCATCAAGTTTCACCTGTGCAAACTTTAGCCAATTAATAAGATCAGATTATGATTTGGCTTTCTACCAGCCTACATGATTTTAAATGATATGTAGAAATAAATGCATTATGTATGTACTTATGACACTTAACCCCAAATTCCTGCATGACCTCTTCTCCAAAGACCTCATATAGGTATTAAACACTACAAGGAAGCAAGATGGAACCTTATGGGACCATATAATACAATGTCATGAGTGTGAATAATTGCCATAAAACTAACCTATGATACTAACCAAGGAAAAAGATACAGGACCTCTATGGCTCTGAAATCTCAACGCATTCAAATGATCTTAGGTGTTACTATGCTCGGTGGTAACACTGAAAAGATTCAGGGGAATCAATAGCATTATGTTTCCCATTTTTCCCCTGGATTAGGTAGTTCATTAAACTGAGCAAGGCTAGGTCTGCATCCAACTGAAATTGCCCCAGAAAATCTATTTCACCCAAGAAATGCTCAAGTTGCCTAGCCACCATGTGTTAGATTACCTTGGCCAGTCTATCTGAAAGGACATCAGTTGCTTAAGACATCAGTTGCTTTCCTAGACCTGTCTGCACCATATGACATGGTCTGGAGACATGGACTACTCTACAAACTTGAACAAGTTACAATGTGTAAGAAAACTACCCGACTTATTAATATGATTGCAAGTAGGATCTTCCAGGTGATGAGTGGACACAGTGTGAGGACTCAGTCCTTAATGATGGCTTACCACAAGGTTGTGTTTTAGCCCCTCTTTTATTTAATCTGTATGTTTCTGATATGCTTGATACCATCTCCAGAAAGTTTGGATATGTGGATGACTGGGCTATAGGCCTAAGACATCAAACCTTTGAGACAATGGAAGCCATCTTAACATCCGACTTAGCTGCCCTGGGAAAATACTTTCACAAATGGAGATTGCAACCAAACCCTGTGAAGACAGAAATAGCATGCTTCTACCTATGTAACAGGTTGGTGAATACACAACTTAATGTTCAGTTTGAAGGCACTAGACTTCAACATAATACACACCCAAAATATCTTGGGGTAACCCTAGACAGGATGCTTACTTATAAGAAGCACTTAGAAAATACTGCAGCTAAACTGAGAACTAGAATTAACATTCTTCATAAGCCATGCGGTACTACTTGGGGTTCTTCTGCTGATACGCTGCATGCTTTGGCTCTAGCACTGGTCTATTCAACTGTGGAATATTGTGCTCTGGTGTGGCTCAGTAGTGCGCACGCAAAGAAGGCAGACATACAGCTCAACAGTACTATGCAGATTATTAGCGGAACCATCAGGTCCACTCCTACCCAGTGGCTGCCCATACTGAGCTATGGCTCCTGCCTCCAGACCTCCAGCGGAAGAACGCTCTTCTCCGAGAGTATAAAAGGACAGCTGATAACTCCGAGCTCCCTGTTCATGGTGATACAGCAGAATTAGGAACAAACATGCGTTCTGGGCATCCACCTATGGCTACTGCCAGGGAATTGGCTATAAAAAATTTTCAGCTCAATTCCTGGAGGCAATCTTGGCAAAAAGCCTGCCCCCAGCACTGTCAAAGCCTACCCTGTATTACAACAAAGCCTCCTGCTTTTGATCAACCACGCAGAATATGGTCAGCTATCAATAGGGTGTGCACTACTTATGGCAGGTGTGCGGATTCCCTATATAAATGGGGTAAGATACCATCTCCAAGGTGTGACTGCGGCTGACAGGCAAACTGTTAAACACATAATACAAAAATGTAAGACTAGACCCTACGACGGGAACTTTGCTGATTTCCTGATGGCAACTGATGCTGCAAAAGACTATATTTGTATTCTTAATGTTTGTTTTTAGTTTAAATTGCCATATGACCAATGTACATTTCCTATATACCTTTTCATATTCCCAATTTTTAAAATATATCTGTAATATGTATGATGTGCTGCCATACGATAAATATCTAAAAGGAAATTTAGTTTTTTCCACTGAAGTAATTCACTTTAAAAGAAATCCATTGAGTTATGATAGTAGAAGCAAATTAGTTGTTTCTTTTAATCTGAACTTTCAGGGGAATGGGGAGAAATACTATTTTAAATTCAGAGTTGTTTCTCTTTAGTAAATAGAGTTTGCCACTGATCAATAGTTGTTGTAATACTCAGTGTAGAGAAATTTTCTTAAGCAACGATAATCTTCAAGGTAGCAAAAACAACCACTCCCATAAGATGTATTAATGAGTGCTACTTAATTAGTTGTAGATCAAGAACAACCACAACAGTAGTTTCTCAACCTCCTCTAAGAAACTCATCTACATCCTTAAGATTTAACTAAAATTTATCACATGAAACTTGACCAAAGATACTCTAGCTACATTAGTTACTGGAACTGTTTCAATTGCAGAATCTTAAGCTATATCAAATATGAGCAATGTCATACTCAAAGCATTTGTCTGTTGGATTTATTCCCCACCTTTCATTCAGGAGATCAAGGCAAAGTAGACAGTACCTGCCTCCTCTATTTCCCTACAACACCCACCCTGTAAAGTAGATGGGTCTGAGAATGAATCACCCATTAAGCTTCCATGGCTGAGGATGGACTTGAACTGGGGTTTCCCCAGTGCCAGTCAGCACTTTTACTATACATACAGGAGCATGGCAGCAAATGAACAAACCAACAAACTATTTCACTATTCTGTAAAGAACAGGATTATGTATACTGTCATGAAACAAAAGAGTGAGGTGAGAGCTAAGGGGAAGGCCCTCATCACATCAAGTTTTGACTTGACTATATAGACAATAAAAATTGAGGGTTTTTCAATTTATACTGTATGTGGTATTTGAAAACTATCTTTGTTTTTTGATAAATTCTTCTAATTCAAATGCTTGTAAAATAACAAAGGGCTCCCATTTCTGCTATTGATCTCCACTTGGAATGAACAAAAAGCATAGTATTGACTTACTATTTTGTAAAACATTGTGAATCAATATGGCTTATCAATAAACTGTACTGCTTTTCAAAGCCATTAACATTAAATCTTTTAATCATACATATGTTAAGATAGACCAGGTGTCATGAGTACTGATGGCGAGCAGGAAGGGGCCTCCATCCAGGGGGGAAAACGCATGCGTAGTACTGAGGAATTAAGCAGCCATTCAAAGAGACACAGAACAGACCCGCCTTGACTTTTGGGGTTTATCTGTATGGGTTTTCTCATGCTTCTTCAGTTTGTTAGGATTTTCTGTCTTATGTAGCAGAAATAAACACTAGAGACCTATTCCTCGTCTCAGCGTGATTCCTGACTGTTAGGACATCAATCCTAACAAACTGAAGAAGCATGGGAAAAACCCAGACAGATAAACCCCAAAAGTTAAGGCAGGTCTGATCTGTGTCTCTTTGAATGGCTGCTTAATTCCTCAGTACTACGCATGCGTTTTCCCCCCTGGATGGAGGCCCCCTCCTGCTCGCCATCAGTACTCATGACACCAGGGTTTCTTGTCCAGCATTCTATGGAACCCTAGGGTTCCGCAAGAGGTTACTAGGAGTTCCCTGGGAGATCATGATTTATTTAAGAACTTATTTCAAATTCGGGCAACTTCACATTAAAGAGGTAAGTTTCATTCTTTATTTTTAGTTTAAGAACACTGTTAATGCATATATACAGGCCTACACATGAAACAAATATAATAATTTTGTAACTTCTGACCTCTTCAGCAAAGGATCGTTACCTTGTCATGGTGCTGGAGCTTGAGCACCTCAATGATGCCATGAGCTAAACCGTGAACGGCCACCCAAGACAGGAAGGTCGTGACAGAGAGGTAAGACTAAATGCGATCCCTGGGGAAAGTAATGGCAACCCACCTCAGTATTCTTGCCGTGAAAACTAAATGGATCAGTACAACCAGAGATATGTCGGTATACCATCGGAAGATGAGACCCCCAGATCAGAAGATGGGCAAAAAGCTACTGGGAAGAAGAGAGGATGAGTTCAACTAGCCCCAGACGTGATGACGCAGCTAGCTCAATGCCGAAAGGACGGCTAGCGGCCGACGGTGCTGGTGGTGAACGCCGAATCCGATGTTCTAAGGATCAACACACTATTGGAACCTGGAATGTAAGATCTATGAGCCAGGGCAAATTGGATGTGTTTATTGGTGAGAGGTCAAGATTAAAGATAGACATTTTCGGTGCCACTGAACTGAAATGGACTGGAATGGGCCACTTCACATCAAATGAACACCAGATCTACTACTGTGGACAAGAAAACCACAGAAGAAATAGAGTAGCCTTCATAATTAATAATAAAGTGGCTAAAGCAGTGCTTGGATACAATCCAAAAAACGACAGAATGATCTCAATTCAAATACAGGGCAAGCCATCCAACATCATAGTGATCCAAATATATGCCCCAACCATAGTTGCTGCAGAAGCTGAAGTAGATCAGTTCTATGAGTATCTGCAGCACCTACTGGACAACATGCCTAAAAGAGATGTTCCTTTCATCACAGGAGACTGGAATGCTAAGGTGGGCAGTCAAATGACACCTCGAATTACAGGTAAGCATGGCCTGGGAGAACAAAACGAAGCAGGACATAGGCTGATAGAATTTTGCCAAGACAACTCACTCTGCATAACAAACACTCTCTTCCGACAACCTAAGAGACGGCTTTATACATGGACGTCCCCAGATGGACAACACCGAAATCAAATTGACTACAACCTTTGCAGCCAAAGGTGGTGGACATCTATACAGTCGGTAAAAACAAGACCTGGAGCTGACTGTAGTTCAGATCACGAACTTCTTCTTGCACAATTTAGGATCAGACTAAAGAGATTAGGGAAGACCCACAGATCAGCTAGATATGAGCTCACTAATATTCCTAAGGAATATGCAGTGGAGGTGAAGAATAGATGTAAGGGACTGGACTTAATAGATAGGGTCCTGGAAGAACTCTGGACAGAAGTTCGCAACGTTGTTCAGGAGGCGGCAACAAAATACATCCCAAAGAAAGAGAAAACCAAGAAGGCAAAGTGGCTGTCTGCTGAGACACTAGAAGTAGCCCAAGAAAGAAGGAAAGCAAAAGGCAACAGTGATAGGGAGAGATATGCCCAATTAAATGCAAAATTCCAGAGGTTAGCCAGAAGAGATAAGGAATTATTTTTAAACAAGCAATGTGTGGAAGTGGAAGAAGACAATAGAATAGGGAGGACAAGAGACCTCTTCCAGAAAATTAGAAACATTGGAGGTAAATTCCTGGCAAAAATGGGTATGATCAAAAACAAAGATGGCAAGGACCTAACAGAAGAAGAAGAGATCAAGAAAAGGTGGCAAGAATATATGGAAGACCTGTATAGGAAGGATAACAATATTGGGGATAGCTTTGACGGTGTGGTCAGTGAGCAAGAGCCAGACATCCTGAAGAGTGAGGTTGAATGGGCCTTAAGAAGCATTGCTAATAACAAGGCAGCAGGAGACACCGGTATCCCAGCTGAACTGTTCAAAATCTTCCGAGATGATGCTGTCAAGGTAATGCATGCTATATGCCAGCAAATTTGGAAAACACAAGAATGGCCATCAGACTGGAAAAAATCAACTTATATCCCCATACCAAAAAAGGGAAACACTAAAGAATGTTCAGACTATCGAACAGTGGCACTCATTTCACATGCCAGTAAGGTAATGTTCAAGATCCTGCAAGGTAGACTTCACCAATTCATGGAGCGAGAATTGCCAGATGTACAAGCAGGGTTTAGAAAAGGCAGAGGAACTAGGGACCAAATTGCCAATATCCACTGGATAATGGAAAAAGCCAGGGAGTTTCAGAAAAACATCTATTTCTGTTTTATTGACTATTCTAAAGCCTTTGACAGTGTAGACCATAACAAATTGTCGCAAGTTCTTAGTGGTATGGGGATATCAAGTCATCTTGTCTGCCTCCTGAGAAATCTGTATAACGACCAAGTAGCAACGGTAAGAACAGACCACGGAACAACAGACTGGTTTAAGATTGGGAAAGGAGTACGGCGGGGCTGTATACTCTCACCCTACCTGTTCAACTTGTACACAGAACACATCATGTGACATGCTGGGCTTGAGGAATCCAAGGCTGGAGTTAAAATCGTTGGAAGAAACATTAACAACCTCAGATATGCAGATGATACCACTTTGATGGCTGAAAGCAAAGAGGAATTGAGGAGCCTCATGATGAAGGTGAAAAAAGGAAGTACAAAAGCTGGCTTGCAGCTAAACCTCAAAAAAACCAAGATTATGGCAACCAGCTTGATTGATAACTGGCAAATAGAGGGAGAAAATGTAGAGGCAGTGAAAGACTTTGTATTTCTAGGTGCGAAGATTACTGCAGATGCTGACTGCAGTCAGGAAATCAGAAGACACTTAATCCTTGGAAGAAGAGCAATGACAAATCTCGATAAAATAGTTAAGAGCAGAGACATCACACTGACAACAAAGGTCCGCATAGTTAAAGCAATGGCGTTCCCCGTAGTAACATATGGCTGCGAGAGCTGGACCATAAGGAAGGCTGAGAGAAGGAAGATCGATGCTTTTGAACTGTGGTGTTGGAGGAAAATTCTGAGAGTACCTTGGACTGCAAGAAGATCAAACCAGCCCATATTCCAAGAAATAAAGCCAGACTGCTCACTTGATGGAATGATATTAAAAGCAAAACTGAAATACTTTGGCCACACAATGAGAAGACAGGACACTTGGGAGAAGATGATGATGCTAGGGAGAGTGGAAGGCAAAAGGAAGAGGGGCCGACCAAGGGCAAGATGGATGGATGATATCCTAGAGGTGACGGACTCATCCCTGGGGGAGCTGGGGGTGTTGATGACCGACAGGAAGCTCTGGCGTGGGCTGGTCCATGAAGTCACAAAGAGTCGGAAGCGACTGAACGAATAAACAACAGACAACAACTTCTGACCTATATTTGAGCCTGAATGTACAGGGGTTCCCTGAGGCCTGAAAAATATTTCAAGGGTTCTTCCAGGGTCAAAAGGTTGAGAAAGACTGAGATAGACCATCATCAAAAGTTGTACAGAAAAGTAGTGATCATTACACAGTCATACCACTGAATATCTTGCAGGAAATAATTTATTGTACTTTTTCAAGGACAAGAAAACTGATTAGATATATTTGTGTCCCATATTGACCTAAGCAGCAATTTATTTTGGACAATATGTAGCAACAAAACTGAAATAATATCTAGAAGTCAACAGTAAGGAACCATATCATGCCAGGTACCTTTTCTAGGCAAGTGTTGATAGAACAGGTTAAATATGAAGGGCGTGAAATAACAAAAATAAGATTAGCAGTGAGAAAGATCAAGCATTTGCCTAGAATGTATAAGCCAGGATATGCATGACTACAAATTCAGTTTCTGTAGACATTTACCTCTATTATTGTTCAAAGAAAAAGATCCTTGTGTCAAGATAAGCTGCTTTTGAGTGTGTCACTAACAATTCACCATAAGGACCCAGAAAAACTAAAACAGTTTTACTATATGTAACAACTCCTTAGACATATCTATTCTTGAAATCAAGACTTCATATCTAAATGTTTTACTTGTGAGGTGCCCAGAATCATTAGGAGTTAGGCAACATACAAATTTAATTAGTAATAATCGTAGTGGCTCTTGGCCACCTGGGCAATTGGATAAATCAGAATTCATGTTTCCATTAATCTCTGCAGTATCAATCAAAGAGAATATATGTAGATCAGGGTTGAACTGTGGAGTCCTTGGTCCTCTCTGAACTTGGTTGTTTTCTTGCAGATGTTTCATTGCCCAACAGTCAGGCAATAAAACACCTACGAAAAAACCAACCAAGCTCAGAGAGCACCAAGGATTCCATAGTCTCTGCAGTATGTCAGTAAGATTGCATGCCCCTTTTATGTCCTTTAAGCTTGTGTATGTTTTAACTTCCATTATGCCAAATGGATTATACAGGCTAATCAACACTGAACAAGCAAATAATTCAATTATTTTCTCTGGAAAAAAAACCATTAGAATAATAGAAAACCAGGAGAAACTTTGAAAAGTGTTAAGTTAAACAAAAACCTTTGTTTTCTCATATAATTGTTTCCAGCAGTCAAACTATGCTGCTGGACAGTCACATCTCTCTGAATTATTTACATCAAAACTATTACTCATTAAATGAACCTACATCCAGAAATCCCTATGGAGTAATAACATATGTTAATCTTCAATCACTGGATTCCTTTTTGTGGTTAAGCAAGTATAAACATGCCTCAGCCTTTCTACCGAAGACCAGCCACATTATCAACACAGAAAAAGACAGAAATGATTCCTTAAGAGATGAAGAAAGGCAGGCAACAAACATCAGAAACCTGTTCATCTGGACTTTTTCTCTCTCCCTACAATGTAATTATCACCAGCTGCCCTATGGGAAGGATCATAAGGTTGTTTTAAATAATATGCACTGTATTTTTACCTACAACTGTTTATATTGCTTGTAAGGCATGCTGGCTGAGAGAAGGAAGATAGATGCTTTGGTACTGTGGTGTTGGAGGAAAACTCTGAGAGTGCCTTGGACTGCAAGAAGATCAAACCAGTCCATCCTCCAGGAAATAAAGCCAGACTGCTCACTTGAGGGAATGATATTAAAGGGAAAACTGAAATACTTTGGCCACATAATGAGAAGACAGGACACCCTGGAGAAGATGCTGATGCTAGGGAGAGTGGAGGGCAAAAGGAAGAGGGGCCGACCAAGGGCAAGGTGGATGGATGATATTCTAGAGGTGATGGACTCGTCCCTGGGGGAGCTGGGGGTGTTGACGACCGACAGGAAGCACTGGCGTGGGCTGGTCCATGAAGTCACGAAGAGTCGGAAGCGACTAAACGAATAAACAACAAACAAGGCATGCTACCATAAAACTTGGGATGCAAATATTTGTAGCCAATAATGAATAAATAAAATAAAACGGCTCAGAGAGCACCAAGGACTCCACAATGAATAAATAAGCAAGCAAGCAAGCAACATTAGAGTGCCACTGTTTTACAGGTTTTCCAGAAATATCTTGAAACCGGGAAGAGTCCTATACCCCTAATGTGAGCAAACTCGGGAGGGTTTCTATAAGCATTAACCTCTTTTTAACTGAGAACTGCACAACTACGTGAAGCCAATCCAAACTCCCTCCCTTCCACGCTTCAACAGCTTACCCTCCAGACTCACCATGGTGTTCCAACGGCCGCCGGCGCCGCCGCCTCACGTGCGCTCCCCACACCCAGCTCATAAATCCTCAAAGTGGGATCTCGCCGGTGTTCAAGAGCCTATTCCCCAGCCAGCACCGGTTTCTTCTGCCCGGTTCACACCTCTTGAGTCTACAAAGGTCACGTCAGGACCCAGCTCCACTAGGACCCCGTGTGGGCTGTCCCCGAATCCGCCTGAATAGAAAGAGACTCATCTTTCCGCTGCAGGCCCAACCGTTTCGTTCTGCCCACTACGGCAGAGGTGAACCTGCCACACAGGGAATTCCCAACGGAAAAGCTAAATGAATTGGCTTGTAAGGGCCCATTTCCAAGACTTGCTTCAATAGGCGCAACTTGGAAACTTCGTTGCTTGTTGAAATTAAGAGCGCGAGCGACTACGACGATGGTGGCCTTGTCACGTGACGTTGGAGGTCACTAAAGTTGCTCTTTGTAGCTGACGGAGAAAACAAACCGGGTGAAACGAGGACGCGTTCCGCTGAGGCTTCAGCGCGCGTATTTAGAGCACCGTTCATCGGTCATAGACAGCAGAATAATTGGTGGGTGGATTGTAAAAACGGTAATGGGTATGACAGGAAGAAATACAGAAAGATAGAAGGACCCGTGGAGAAGACGATAGCCGGGCTGGTAGCCGCCTCAAGCACAAGGCGCTGCCGCCGCTGAAACGCGTGGGCGTGATGCGCGCGCGCAAGCGTTATTATAACCAACCGCCGCCTAGCGTGAAACCGCATGAACCCGGAAGTTTTGGCTGGCGTGTCTCGTGCTGTTAAAGAGCCCGAGGGAGGCGTGCTAGTACGTTTACGGAGTCTCGCGCGACTTTTGGAATCGGAGGGCAGCTGGGCACGCGGGCTGCCCGTGCCTTCTACTTGTTGGGTAGTGTAGGCGCTATTCTTAAGTACTGTTACGATTAGCCTTCTGCGGAAGCGCGAATTTTGTCAGTCCTCAACTGCTCTGGCAACAGATTAAGCCAGGAGGTTGGCTCAGTTTAGGAAATCAGGAAGGAGGAGACGAAATGTAGCCCTTCTGATCCATGGGGAAAAGGAAAAAGCGAAGTCTGCAGTGGTGGTCTTAGGACTATGCAGACGAATCCGTAGTACACTTTGCTGTATTTTGGGTATCCCGTTGAACATTGCCTAATGATGTTTAATGATAATTTTTACATTTGCTTCTTATTAATCAGTCCTTGGAAAACATTCAGCGTGGAGTTTAGCCACTCAGGGTGGACTTACCACCAAATAATTGGTTTTATATGTTTAATTTTGACCCACTCAAGAGCTTAGCATTTGTGAATCCAGCAACAAATAAAACTACTTTGCCTCATGAACTTTTTGCCAACCATAATTCATCTCTGATCTTTTGAACATAAACCAAATTTGAAATTATGGTACAAAATTGATGCAATGAAGCCAATTTTGGGGGTTCACACAACACGGTCATAAACTAATACTGTTCTGGGTTCACAGGCTAAAATGTTGTGGAACAGCTAATGCTTCTGCTTCTACCTATCCATCCTTTTCAAAAGTTGGGGGAGATCAGACATTGTTTCATTCCATTATGCTAATTTAATGAATTTAAGTGTTCACTTAAATCTAAACACAGCACAAGATAGATTTTTCCCCACAACAACCCATAGAGAATGACTGGTCTCAGATTATCCACTGAGCTTCTGTGGCTGATGATGGACTAGAACAGTGTTTTTCAAACTTGTCAGCTTTAAGATTTGTGGACAACTCCCAGAATCTGGATCTCTCCATTCCTAATTCAACACCTTAACCATTATACTATGCTAGTTTTCAGGTGTAATCTGATGTAAACTGCATAACACCTACCAATGGTTCGTTTGTTAAAGTATTAAGGAGTGTCTAAAAACAAGTGGTGGAAATAACAACCAAACCTATGTGTGGAATAAATTAATGTGTTAATTAGTATCATTTAATTTGTGAGATGTAAAATGCTTGATTCTGGATACACTGTGCCTTTAATATCTATATTACACCCCCACCCCCATGAAGCAGGTCATCATCTTGCCCTACCCCATATGACTGCCATGGAATGAAATTGGGATTGGGTTCAGAGTAGAAAAAATCAATAAAATATAGCATAAAGGAGTACAGGTAGTCCTTGTTTAGCAACCACAATTGGGACTGGCAAGTGAAGTGGTGGTTAAGTGAAACTGTGCTTCTGATCTTACTTCAGCTTTCCTTCGTTTTACAGACCTGCAAAGGTTGTAAATGTGAGGATTCCTTGTAAAGTTACTTTTTCATCACCATCATAACTGCAAATGGTTGTTAAACAGGCAGTTGCTAAGCAAGGACTATTTGTACATCTAATTTCTCATAGTAGTTCCTTTATCAGCCTTTTAGTAAGAGTCTTGTGATTGTGGTGGGTGCAAAAACAAAAAATATAATAATTGTCCCCTTATAGCAAGCAAATAGACTGCTGACAGAATGAACTCTGTCAAGTTAAAGCTATGGGGAAAATGATAAAATTACGTTTTGAAAATTTAAAATGTTGAAGTGATAACTAGTAGTAAATGAAATCAAGCTTGTATGGGATTCATTGGATTTGGAATTGTCCCTTTGGAATGGATGTTTACATTGTCATAAATGTTTTTCCTAAATATATTCAGTTTCTTAAAAGCTACAGCTACTTAAAGGCCATAGTTCAACACATTTTCTTCTTCTTTCCAACGCAAATATATTAACGGATGCTTTATATTCAGTTGCACAGTTTAGTTTACCCTTATGTTTACTGTATCATCTGTTTGTAAAATACTGTTCTCTTCCATCTACCATACTATACTGTATCAGAAGTTTAGAGCATTTGTGTGATTAACTGATGGGATCTTTTCTTCCCAAATTTATCTTTTTTCAAAAAGCAGGTGTTGGGAAAGAATATATAGTATTGCAAATGGTAATTTATCTTTATTCTTTCCCTATTGCTAAAGAAAATATGCCTAATATAGATACACAGGTAAGGATGTTTGATTACAGTGTGTATGAAATAAATGAAACAAGCACTAAACTTTAGTGCTATTTGTTCACTCAGTTCTCTCTTTATATATCAGTAAGATCTACATGAATATTCACTGGCAAAGATATGCAAACATTCAGGAAATCTGAAAGGGAACAAATACTTTTTTCCAGAACTGTGAGCCCTATGCTTTTGAAAGATGTTCAAACATATACTATGTCAATGGTGAGAAGTAACATAATTTAAAAAGGCTTTTTTCTTGATTTCTCATTTATGAGTTACAGTTATAGAAGAGGTTGTACAATTCTATAATCATAGATTTCTCTCATGACCAGCTACTTTCAGAAAAAAATAGCTTTCACTTTCATTTTTATTTTAATAATTTGCTAATAAAATACACTGAAAGAAGCCATCTTGGAAGTAATCTAGGTGCACACTAGAGCCACATTTTGACCTGAACTAGTTAATCAGGATTTTGATCTATTTCACCAATATATTTCTTGTGAAAAAAGCATTATCAGCGTGGGTCTAAACAGATTTCCAGTAAAAATCTCTTTTTCTATTATTTAAGTTCAAGTTTATTCCACATTTTTTGTGTGAAAGTGTTTTAGCTCAATGGTATAGTTGTGTTACTGAGAAA
Organism: Candoia aspera; assembly: GCF_035149785.1. Lineage (NCBI taxonomy): Eukaryota > Metazoa > Chordata > Lepidosauria > Squamata > Candoiidae > Candoia > Candoia aspera. The sequence continues at coordinate 227,762,757 of NC_086154.1, read as the reverse complement.
CAGATCACTAGCTACAGACAGCATGCCCCATGATGTTTTGTCAGCAATAAGTCTCATTGAGTTCAGTGCAGATCAGCTGATATGGTTGCAGCCTTGGTTTGTAAAATCAGTTGAAATTGCAATATAAGTAAAATATGAAATCTTTAGTACAATAAACACTGAACCCTTATGACTACATTATAACGCCTTGGTTTTTGTGATAAAAAAAATACAATCACTGTTCTGTTCTTGTTTGTCAGTATATATTTTGTAACCAATTTTTACTTTATGGAACTAGCAAGGATGTGGCTGAGCATAGTTATTGCAATGTACTGATCTTTCATAATGAAATTCTTCATGCTTAGTAAAGTCCCTTTATGACTTCTAAAGATACTCATAGTATACAGCCCATGAGGTGACATTGATATCATTATAACTATCAAAATCTGACCAATTACAATATACTTGTTGTGCACATCTCTGAAGGCTAATGAGTAATTTTTTATAAACATGTATTTTCATTTGCAAGAAAATAAAGAGTTATAGAAGTTAGCAATATAAATGTAGTAATGAAAAATAAATTATGTATTTTTTCATACCTGGTGATAAGACAATTAAAATTATTCTGCCAAGCAAAGCAAGTGTAGACAGGAACATATGTAAGTCTACAAGAATTTCACTGCAAGTCCCAAAGGTCAGAAACAGAAATTGAAAATCAATAATTACTTCAAAGGGAATTAAAGTGATGAACAAATTAACTACAATATGGTTTGAGACTCAGGAACAAGTTAACCTGACAGCAATATTCTTTAAAAGCTCTATGAAAATGCCACAGATGCAAACTGAGTAGTAAATTCCTAAGGAAACTTATAAGCTGTATTGGCAAGAATGTATTGTTCTCTTCCACTGGTCTGCAAAAACTTAAAACAATGTCACCCCTTATGAATATAACCTGTATTCATATTTATGTGAGCCCTGTATTTCATATTTATAATGCTTGCTGTTTGTTATATTCATATGTATGCATAAAGAGCTCTGAATCAGAATGGGGAAGGGGAGACCCTAGGATGCGTCTCAGTGCATTAACTTAAAGGAACATTTTTTCTCATGCTGAAAGACCTTTAATGCAAGACTCAAGAGTGGGCAATCGAGATAATATGATGAATTTGCTATTTTTCCATCTCATCCTCTAAAGTGAGATTAGCTCATTAATTACAGCACCAGATTTCAGGGGTCATTCAAACCTGTGGCATCTAAACTATCAGTTCTTTGCTTTTACCTGTACTGGACTCTGATTCCACAATAATGCTGGAATAACTGTGCATATGCATAATGTATTATCTTTTCCAAAAACCTTTTGAAAATACCCAGGTGGGACCCCTTTATGCTTTTGCTGCCTTGGAAACATGCATTTGCCACTTCCAGCAGCAGACACAATTGCTACCTAATAACAGAGTTAAATAAACTGAAGTGGTAAACCAACATGTGAATTATGAAGGTCTTTTCTTACTGATGGGAGTTGTGCAGTGTCCCATAGATGCTCATTATGTTTTGTTTATACCTAATAGTAAAAATCTGTCATTGCTTCAGTAGTGTTATCTGGAAGTAATGTTGTGTGATCATAGAATAAAACTGGTGAGGATTTTTGTTGTTTGTACTTATTACTCACGGTATGTCTTTGAGAGTCCTATTTATATGACTGACTATTTGCTCTGGTTGAAATAGAAGAAACCTTGAACATTTCTAGATGCATGCTGATTATGGGGAGACAAGGTTGTTAATTCTGAAAGAAAAATCATGCCTGCTGCAAATTTGTTGACTTCAGCAATTACACCAGTGATGAATCTGGCTCAGGTTTTCATGGAGGTTATTTAGTTAGAATGTGAGGTTAATAGAAAAGAAAAACAAAGCATTCAGCACTTTGAACTATGCCCTGGTGTTCCTTAAGATGAATCTAAAGTAAGTCAAAGGTAAAAATCTGAATATCTGTACTCTACATATCATGCACAGCATTTGTTACATAGAGAACAGATAAATGAAGCGGATGAAGTTTTCACTGGGATTTAACAAAACTATCGCTTTTGGAATAAACTGTGATTTTAAAAAATCTAATATTTTTGTCTGTTTTGGAATAGACCCAGTTAAGTTGCTTTCTAAATACCATCTCAACTGTTTAGTTCTGTGTAACGCTACACATGGAACATAGAATAAATTCTTGCATTGTGAAATATTTCCATGAATTGAGGCTCCAGAAAAGATAGTACTTGAACAGCCCTCTGATTAAATAACACAGGTATAAGAGAATGAAAGTGATTTTAAAAGTTAACATATAGAACACATAAACCTAAACTGTTAATTTAAGGTAGCATAGTATTATAATACTTGAGGATGAAACTAATATTATCACCCATCTAGTTTTTCAGCCATAGGTTCATTCCTGCTAAAGATGTTCTAGCAAACTTTTCAATAAAGAAATAATGAAAGGAGCCAATTGTTTGAACAAAAGTTTTCAAACAATTGGGACTGGAAAAAAAATTAGATGAAATGTAGAAAGATGAAATGTGGAAAATACAATAGTGACTGATGTATTAGAGGTAATCTTGATGGCAAATTACTATTGTGCTGAGAACCAAACCATTATAATTCTGGTAGGTATCTAGGTAGGTAGGGAAGTAAATAGAAAGATAAAGACAGCTCACAAGTTATTAAGTACTTTTCTAAACTGGCATGTAGTTAGGTAACCTGCAGGAATGTCTGAGACTAGCAATGGCTCTGTAGTCCAGTGGGATTCACATGGGGTCATTAACTGCAAGAGTTGGCACTTGCAATTGAGTATGCCTTTAAGTGCCACATCTGCACAAATAGCAAAAGACCTGATTATTCTGCAATTGTTACTTCACATGGATCCTTCTTGGATACAAGTCCTCTGGCAGCCCAACACTCCTTTATAGCTATTAAATATATATTAAGCCTGACATTTCAGAAGTATAAACCATACCCTAGGCTAAGACCAACTGGGATATGTGACCCTGGGATTTTTGTGGGGTGGTGGTGGTAAAGGTTTAAGCGATCATTTTAATTTATTGAGCGCTGAGTTGGAACCTCAAATTGGAAGAGAGGCATGGCAAAGCTACCACCATTTCTTAAGCCCTGTTGGCTTACATTGCTCAAATTGCAGATTGAAAAGATAGTCTGAGGATATTTAAGTGGGCAAGTAAGACTGTCAGAAATACGGTAAAGCAGCTCCCCTCTACAGATAACAGGCAATCAGCTGTGGTTTAAGGTGTTCCTAACAGGTGCTACTTTGACCCCACTGCTGATAGACCATTGTTAGCAGAACAGCCATAGTGGCCTGAAGTTTTACCATTATCATTTCTCCATTGTTAGACCTGTTTCTTAAGTGACATCCAGAAGCCCTTTGGATTATGCAATAGCACAAATTAGTCATAGTTCAAATCAGTCTCAAAACATTAATTTATTACTGAAAAATTTGCATAAAATTTCTGTGTGTCTTTCTGGACACTTCCACAAGATTATAATAGCAACTGGTTTTTCAGTTAGCGTTTTGCAAAATATGCTATAGTGCTGATAATTCTGGGAATTTTAACAAAATTTATGAGCTGTAAAAACTTGTCTCCTCAAATAAGGTTTATTAAATAATTATTTGCTGATTAATTTGTAAGATCATTTTATACATTAATTAAATATTCATACACCAGAAATTGGAATCACTTTGAAGTGGGGGAAAAACATCCACATTTTTTTTTAATTATCCAATCAGTTAATTCACAGACAGTGTAATCCTATACAAATGTACTCTGAAGAAAGAGTGAAAAGGTCCTGCTGGATCAGATTAAAAGACCACTTCAACTCTAACCCAGTATCTTATTGTTTACAATTGCTAACTAGATAGAAAGGATAGGAGAAGAGGATAATAGCAATTTATAGGGTTATACTCTCTAATCCTAGAGGTAGCATATAGCCACCTTGACTAATAGCACTGATTTTCTGAGAAATTCATCCATCATTTTTAGTGGCCTCCTTCCCAAAGAAGTATACATATCACTCTGACCTAAGCTGAGGGTCTGGTAAAAGCAAAGCAGATAGCATTTATGGTGGCCTAGCAGCTGTACCTTTGTTAATTAATCACTTGTACTAGAAAAGAAATACCAAGTTTGAAGAAAAATTGATCCCTCTGAACTGCCCTGGAGAAAACTGTTGAAAATACCTTGAACTATAAGAACAAATCATTCAAAACTACAATAAGTAAAATCAGACTACTCAGCAGAAGTACCAATAGTTAAGCTACAGCTTAAATATTTTGGATAGATAATGTGAAAGCAAGAATCACTGGAGAAGATTCTGATGCTTAGAAAAACTAAAGGCAATCGAAAAAGAGCTAACAAAAGACAAGGTGGCTAGATGTTACTACTTACTCAAGCATGAGCTTTCAAAAACTCAAAACAGTTTCTGATACACACTCCTGGTGAACTAATATCATGACACAAAAAGTCAGAAGAGAAGAATGACTAAATAACAACTGGAAAAGTAGGCATTCCAGCACAACTAAACCAGTCCTAAAACAATTTGCAGCTATTTTGCTATAGCACATCCATTCATTTAATTTAATAAAAATGTTTATTGTTTTTACATTGTATAGAAACACTATCACTTCCCTAAGAGTAAATGCCACTAAATTTAGTGGCACTTATGAATTGAGGATTTCGCTGGAATAAGCAACTTGTATAATCACTTCGAGAGCCTGTTTGGCCTAGTGGTTAAGGCACCAGGCTAGAAACCGGGAGACCGTGACTTCTAGTCCTGCCCTAGGCACAAAGCCAGCTGGGTCACCTTGGCCCAGTCATTCTCTCTCAGCCCTAGAAAGAAGGCGATGGCAAACCACTTCTGAAAGACCTGCCAGGAAAACAGCAAGGACTTGTCCAGGCAGTCTCTGAGAATTGGACACAATTAAACAGATAAAAATAAATAATCACTTTAACTACTTATTTCTTCCACTTATGTTAGGAGATAACAAAGTACCATCCCCACTAAGGCTCACCTGGCAGCTATATTATTTTAATGCTGTTTTTATATTTCTATGATGTTTTAACACTGCTCAATGACTCTTATTATTTGATGATATAAAATATAATGCATACATTCACTAAAGTTACTATATGTGTGTGTTTGTGTGTGTGTGTGTATATAACAGATATCTCTACCTTGTTTTCATATTTAAAAAAAAGAAGGGGGGAGGAGAAAGTGAGCAAAACCCTCCTTGTATAAGCAATTTCCTCTCTTTTCCTCCTCATTTTTCCTATTAGAACCAGTAGCAAAGTATTTCATCCAATATAGCTCTTGGTGCTGAATTAAACATTTTTGATGATGCACAAATTGTACAAATACAACTACTTATCAAACTGTTAGAAACATATGACCCCTTCCAGAAAACAAAAACACAATATTTTACTTTTTTTAATCTTATGCTAGAACATATGGTCAGATTGAAAAAGGAGTGTAGAATGTAAAATCAAAAGTATTTATGTCACTTATCATTATGAATTAAACAGCAGAAATAAGTATGAACCCCTGACAAAACTCTGAATTAAGGACAAATGTAGCAGTCTAAAATATAGAAAGGACAGTAAAAATATGGCCTGACTTCCCTAAGAGTTGAGAGGCTTACCGCTTGGAAAACAGCCCCATTTCTGAAGATCCATATATGTATGTATGTATGTAATATTAGAACCGTAAGAGATAATGTAACTTATTTGGAAAGAAGGTAAATATAGTAAAGCTTATGTCACTGTTACATTTCTTTTTCAGTAACATGTTTTTAGCACTGCAAAAATGCTAAGTAGCTGAAACAGAAATTTCAGCACTGATGTATCATTTCTGTTTCCACTATTAGGCTGTCATGTGAAGTCAGTTATTGGAACTCTCAAAATATTTTTTTCCCAAAGAGCAATATTTTGTAGCTGGAGGCTACTCTTTAATTTTAAAAACTTCTTTGGCTTCCAAGAGTCTCTAGAGGTTTTCACAGTGTCACTGAAGTGGGCGTGGCTGAAATTTTCAGCTTGATTTGGCTGGAGGGCTGGTTTCAAGAAAAAATACATGAGCTAAGTCCAGCAGATTTAACTCACCTTTTTTTTAATTGCTGTTTTAAAAAATAGCACTTGTCTGCATCTTTGCTCTAAGAAAATCCATTCACAGCTCCTACTAAGATCAGCTAACTCCTACTAAGATTGGTCAACTCAAGTGGGATGACTCATTCCAGAGCCTGAGAAAATTTCATTAACAGGAAGATGTTTAAAATTAAAATGCCAATCATTCTTTCCCATTTTCCAAAGGATTAAGAAACAGTGAAATCTCTGCAACTATACTTGCAACACAAAGTAATGAATATATTTACTTAATTACAATATTTACAGCCTGCCCCATTCAGTAAGAATTCCAGGCAGAGTAAACAAAGTCATTCACAAAAAAGAAGAGAAAAATACAATTATTAAAAAACCAATAAACAACCAAAAACCTCTCACACAACAATACATTATTGTAAGGACCGAATCCCACTGAAACAACATTGTGTTGGCTAGTTTGAAAATGCCAAGAGGAGTCACTTGTACTTCCTGAGTAAAGTATTCCATAGAATGGGGCCTGTGACTAGGCATGCCTATTGCGTTGTCCATACACCATGTACCTTTCGAGAAAGGGGACTCTCAATAAGCCAGATGGACAGATCTGATTTCAGCAAGGTGTTGTCTAGTATACAGCATATCACAGTGGTGCACTGTAAAGGGCTTTAAAAGTACTGACCAGCACTTGGAATTGGGCCTGCATACATTTCTTGAGTTACAGGCTGCATACATTTCTTGAGGTACATGAGATAGTATCCAATGTTATTTAGAATTTACCTAAAACCACAGGGAAAAGCCATCCAAAGTTTGGGTGCAGTGTCACCATACAGATAAATGCAAAATGTTATCTCTATTTTCCACCTATTAATTCACGGTGACAGGAACTTCTGACTAGTGTCACTATATTGTCACCAGTGTTATTATATAGTTATATATTTTGATTTGTAGCCATATGGTTCCTATGTAGTACATATGCCATATATTTATGTGAAGGAATGAACATACAGTATATTAAAGATGAATACAGAAGACTAAACTAGTGCGCTACATTTTCACTTCAGTTTTAACAAGGAAGGGAAAACATGCAGAGCATTGTTTCTGGAATTTTTTCGACCCTTTAATAGCTACACTCCAGGACATGTGCCTTGAAAGGCGGGAGAAGGGAAGAGGGAGATGGAGCAGTCAGCAGCATTGCAAGTCACTGCCCAACTGCCTCTTTCCATAAGTACGCAGTGGATTTTTTTTTCCTTCACAGACCCTGGCTGGATCTGACCTGCTATTGAACTCAGTCCTTCTTTTGTTGATTTCCCTTGCTGAAGTAAATTTGGCCCCTTTCCATTTTTTTTCAGATACCTTTCCTGCTGAAAAATGGACAGAATCTGAAGCCTATTTATTTAATTTCTTATCAACATTCCATTGGGGTTGAAAGAATAAAAGGTAGTATTTCCTAATAGACAGGGAACTGTCTTCTATTATGCATAAACTTTCACTTTTGAAAAATAAAGCTTATGTATCACGGAACTTAGCAAAAGGTGTTTTTGTACCAGTTGGCACTTCATATCAGTATACATTATAATGTTTTCATTTCTCAATTTAACAAATTACGACGTCTATTTAATTTATGTAAAATCCTCACCTAGACAATTTAAAACTTTTTAATTGCAATCACTGAAAACACTTTTAAAATGAGGATGAAGCAAAAACCAGCGCAATTCAGTTTAATCAACCACAAGAGTTGGTCAGCTTTGTTTTGCTTTAAAAATAATCCAGCAAACTTTTGAAGAATAAAAGATAAAAATATGGAATATTCATTAGGATTTAAACAGCTATAATTAGCATTTCAGAAAGCTTTTCAAAATTCAAGTATCTTGTGAACCAGACATCTAGATTACCTAAGTTGCTAGATAGCTAGGAAAATACACTGAAATTCTACATTGGGATAGAAAACCTTTTGCCCTCCAGATGTTGCAGAAGTAGAATACCCCCTAGCCCCAGACACCATGCTAATACTAGAATGAATTAGCTGAAGTTCAGTGATATCTAGAAGGCAACAGATTCCCATTTCTCTTCCAAAGTGAAGTTATGTTCATCAGATGCTATTGCAAGGAAGCTAGAGGGGAACAACTTAGGCGTGTGTTGAACTGTGAATGAAATGTTTCTGAATCTTTCTTCAGTTACTGGCATGTGAAAAAGACACAAAAAACAGTTTGAAGAAACTCTTATACAGATTGTTTTTTAATCAATTAATGGTCATGCTGGATTAACAATTGCATGTCCTTGTTTCTACATATATCTTCACAGAAGAGTTACGTTTTCTGTAACACATTTTTAATCCATTATCCATAGGATTTTCCCCCTCTCATAAACATTTCACATTTTTCATATTTCTTCCTTAAGAGCCTTTGGTTACTATTAAAAGGATAATTTTCTTGCCCAGTTCCTCATCATTTTCCACAACTGTCATACACAAAAGAATAAAATTTCCAGAACTTCCAACATTGACAAATATGTGTGTGTGTGAATTTATACATACACACACTGGAAAGGGTGAAAAATAAATATGCAGTATGTATTACTTTCTCAATATTTTTTTTATTTTTTTAAAAAAAATACCACTCTTCTTCCCAAAGAGTTTACACTCATTTTATCACTGCAATTACATAAGATCAATAATAGCAACTTAGCAATTTAATTTGTGCTATCTGTAAATTTTATTAATTTTTTTCAACCCTATGTCTGAAGACCACTTCACTTCCCATATAAGAATTCTATGTATATTTACTCAGAAGTAAGATACACTTTCCATCCAGAAAAATATGCATATGATTGCAATGTCAATAGAATAAATGTCTTACTAATATTATACAAGGAAATGTATAAATGCATCAGTGTTGCAAACAGTTGCATTTTATGCACTTTCTACTTAAGTACACATTCTCAGATTGTAATATAAGAAAGGGGAAGATGAAATAAAACAAACAAAAATGTAATAATTAAAGCTGTATTATTTAGATAAAATTAATTCTAACAATCGCAGATTATGGTCTACCAACATATTTTAATACCACATTCAACTTTAAATATTGAAAACACTGAACATTAGCTAATTCTCTAATATGTAGCTATTCTTACATATTTTGATTGAATAAAAATGTCATTTCTTTCCAAAAGATAAAATATATGGGAAACAACTTATTCTCTTCCATTTTCCTTCTGTCCCATGTTCATTTCCCTCACTGCCTTTACATCAATTCTCATACTTGCTCATTTCTATATTCTCACTATATCACTATTCTGAACCTGGAAAAAATGTGCCATTTTTCTGTCTTAATAATTGTTAAGCCCTTCTTGCCATACCTCCCTTTTCGATTATCCTTGGTTTGACAAATCTGCAGTGTTTGTCTTGATCCAGGACTGTGATTTTGGCCTATGGATGCCTTAGTACTGAAAGGAGATACTGGCTGCATTCACACATTAGAAATGATGCACCTTTTTTCAAGCTGAGGCATACCACACAAGCTGATCTTTGATTAGTGTGCTAGGAGCTGCATTCCACAAAGTAGTGGGCAGGGTAAGGACAAAACTAAATTTAATTTACATTTAATAAAAATTAAATATAACTTAAATGATTATTCTCCAATTATGTATTTAATCATTTTCTCTTTCTGCCATAATTGAAAATGACAATTTAGTAACAGCTTTTGGAAGTCTCTAGGGGCTTCAACACACCGTTTTCAGCAGCTGCATGTGGGCCTCAGGTTGTATATCTCTTCTCTTAGTCATAATGTGATTTATTTAGTTCTCAGCCTTCCATCCTTCCGAGGTCAGTAAAACGAGTACCCAGCTTGCTGGGGAAGGTGACGACTGGGGAAGGCAATGGCAAACCACCCCGATATAGTCTACCAAGAAAATGTTGCAAAAGCAGCATACCTCCAAAGGGTCAGACATGATTCGGTGCTTGCACAGGGGACCTTTCACTTTTTTTTTCAGCATAGCATAGCATAGCATAGCATAGCATAGCATAGCATAGCATAGCATAGCATAGCATAGCATAGCATAGCATAGCATAGCATAGCATATGAACCCAGCCACTGTGGTTCGTTAATCACCTTATGGCTTAGCCCATCTTGTGAGTAGAGTCTCATGTCTTATTCAAAAAAAGTGGTTAAGGAAATATGACATATTGTACCATGTTATGATCCAATCACTGCTTACCAATATTGTAATGAATGCCGAGAGTCAAGTTAAACCAAAGGTCTGATTTTAATATCCATTTAGAACAAGTCAGATGACAATAGTTGTCAAACTCTTGGTATAGGCCTGATTTCTACTTATACCAATGATTTTTTAACTCTGGATTAGTCCATTTCAAACTGCAGGTGATACTTAACATTTTCTGAATACTCTCCAATGGAAATAAAAATTCCTATTACTTAAAAAGGAGCTGAACAAGACTTCTTCCTGTTACGCTTCCATGGAAGCATTTGAAAAAGAGATTCTGCACCTGCAGTCTGAAGTGGTAACAGTTTGTTCCATCATAGCATTTTCTTTAACCATACTCCACATGCTGTCCAGCTATAATTACTGTACTTAAGGTGGATTGGGGCAATTTTATGCAGTTTTTGTTAAGTATTTTTGTTAAATATGAGCCTTATAAAAACTGCCAAAGAAAATATTAGCAGTTAACTATTAACCCAACTGGCTGAACTTGGACAACAAACTTAACCCTAAACTATTTACACTGACTGTGTTCATATATCACACTGAATCAGAAGGTACTCAAACATATGTTGTGGGAGCCCAGCCATTTCTTCCTGTTCTAGAGAAGAAGGCATGGAGAGTGGGGGGAAGAGAATTCCAAATCAAGCAGATAGGGCTTCACAAATGATATAATCTAGACATACTGTATATATTGTACATAGTTTATATAACTTGTTAAGACAATGGCTGGATTCCTGAAACACACTGAGCCAAAATTCCCAATCCCATTATAGCCTAACCTAATATATTGTGCAGACCCAGCCATCAAATCACAATAGACAATAAACGTAACCTGTTGGATATCATCATCAGAATAAGCATTTCTAAATTGGCTTACTTTTCTACTCTGCCTTTAAGAAAAAGATCTAGACAAACTGCCTCTTACCTGAATGCCAACCTATGATAATTTGTAATAAAACAAGAAGCTGGATGGGCATAAGACAAACCAGAACTTAGTAGCAAATCTCTGAATGCTTTCCAGTAGTTTGACAGCAGCAATAATGAAAATGTTTTCTGTGGTGCTAAAAATGAAGGAAGCTTAGGAGGAACTGAAAATGTATTCTCATATGAAAGAATTGTGAGACAGTTTTCTGGCACAACGAATGAGTTATTGGTCTATACCACATGGTCAGAGGCAACATGTTTTGTTTTTTAAATTTTTTTACTAGGTATATGCTTACTTTGTGCCACTGTATTGCACTTGATTTCAGTTGATGAAAATTACAAAATAAAACAATGTCCTCCTTTCTAAGTTATCATAGCATAACTTTTCTAAAAGCCTGAAAACAGACTTTCTCTTTTTACCCCATCCATCAGAACAATTATTTTTCCATAAGTTTATTTCTAAAGATCAATCAGTTATTCAATGAATCTCCTAAAACCTAAGCAATTAGTCACTTAAACGTCTTCAATTAAATGAGAGCTTTACTAAATATCTGTATGTAAAATTACATTAAAAATGCTAATTATTCATTGGAGGCACTTTTCTAATTGATCAAGGAAGGGTAGTAAATCATTTAATTGACCGAATCTTGCAGTCCAAATAATATAACTTACTCCTTATCATAAAATAAAGCCTGTTGAATATAACAAAAAGAATTGCTGGGAGTTGTGGGGATATTAGAATCCCAGAAATCTCATTTATTCTCCCACCTTGATGTGTTTTTTTTAAATACTAGGGGTGAAAATTTACATAACTAGGTACCAAGCAGAGAGCTGCTTATTTCAGGAAAGAACTCTGCCACTTCTCACCACCAAAAACAGAGAATGCAGTGTACTTTTTCATTTCCATCCTTTTATTTGATGGTTTGGTTACCCAATATAAATTAAAGAACTGATGTTGCAGAAACATGCAACTTATTTGCAAATATTGCACAGTATTTTGCAAACATAGAAGCATACCATTACTAATGCTTAGCCCTAATGCCAATTACATTTCTGCTAACGATTGGAACACTTAAATATTTTTACAAACACACTAAGGATTCTGAATTAGACTTCAAAGAGATTGGTGTGTGTAGGTGAGCATTTTGTACTTTAATCTCTGGCGGGGCTCCTGCACCTGAACAGCTCTTGGATGAGATGGGGGAAAAAAATGCAACAAATCTATTTTTATCACCCTGAAGAGAACGTGAGATCTCTTGAATTACTGCCTGGCTCGAAACTACTAAAGGCAAAGCATCTCTGTCCGATGAAAAATCTGAAACTATGGCAGCAGTCCTGCATGCTCCTGGAGAAAACAAACATCTGGGATTCTATACAAAGACAGTGAACAGCCGTATCCCAACGACACACTGAGCCATAGTCGAACCATCAACGTTTCTATCCCGGCGGGTTATGCAAACTCAGTTCATGTGGCCAGTTCATGATTCAGTGTGTCTTAAGAAGCCATAAAAATGGACCAAGTCACGCATGGTTAGAGAAACCGTGGGAAGGAGTGTGGAGCTGACACAACCAAGTCGCTCCGTCAGACAGTCTATCCTCTCGAAAGGCCTTCAAGGGGAGCTAGCGGATTTGCCTCCGCTGGAAGCTGCTCCCCTTAGAAGATCCGATGCTTGCAGATGACAGGTTGTGGTTTGATCCAACTAGGGTGGAACAGCGCAGGTGCCGCCAGTATCTCCAAGTAAAGATCATCTTTTGCTTGGAGATGGGGAGGGGCCCTAATGGCTTCCCCGAGAATTATTCAAACATACCAGCAGATACAATAGCATAGTCTTGGTCTGGCCTTGCTCCCAAAGAATCTCACTAGAAAGACAGCTTTCCTTTGGCGTATCAAGATTCTCTTCTGCTGCCTGTCACACAGCCCATAATAGAGCAAGGCCTTCTGGTAAGCTTTTTAATGCCACCAGAGTCCTCAAGTCAAGTTGAATCACCTGTTCAAAAGCAGGCATTGAGCTCTATCAGCTCGCTCTCTGCAGAGGAAAAAGGGGCCGGGAGGGAAACCCTTTCAGGGAGGTCATTTAGGCCTCCCTCTGCATAGAGGGGCTTGCTGGCTGCCCACGCCTCAAGAGTGGGTGAAGAAGGGGCACTGAACTTAGGAGATTCTCTTTTCCCCGCTCCCCCCTGTGAACACAAAGTTCAGGCTCTACATTTCCAAACGTCTGCCCTTGTCTGCGGGCAAGAGCGCGCATACGCACCCCTACACCCATAATAAGCCAAGCTCTGCTTCCTTTGTTTGGGTTAATTTTGAACTGGCGGGACATTCCCGTGGCCCTGTCATTTAGCCTGATTGGCTGGCGGGCCTGCGCGCGCGCGTGCTCTGTATTAGTTGCCTTCGGCTCACCTCAGCAATCAGGCTTTCGGCTCCCGAGGCTTTGATTGTAGGAGTTGCCTTATTTGCATTGATGAGGAAGAGACAGCTGCTGAAGCGTTCAGGGCTGCACCTGACATAATCAGGGACTTCAAGATTAGCAAAGGGAATCAGGAATCCACCCGGCTCGATGGCAAGCATAGCCTATATTAGAGTCACTCATGCAAAATGACCCACATTTGCAACCGGCACAATTAGCAAGGCCCAAGTGCATGTTAATTTAGAAGCTGACATTGCCTTGCCTTTCACTTATTAAATATAATTATTATGTGCAGTTTACTAGATGGGGGTAAAATATGGATGCCCTTCCCTTCTTTTATCCCTGCAAATATAAGGACATCTTTCCCACTCAAATTGCTGGAGGTAGGCTATGCTGGTGCCTTCCCAACTGGGTGGAATGTGAGAGCAGCTTTCAAAGAATCCAGCCATAGAAAGGACCTTGCTATCATGTGCAACCAGGATAATGCTCCACTCATGATCAAACCCTCTTTGTGCTGGAAGTTTTTACATTGCTGCTTATGCCTGTTCAGAAATGGTACAGCACAAGCCAAGCTGGCTCTGCCAATAGTCTCCAGCAGAATAGGGAGGAGAAAGTACACCTGCTTGGGTTACAGTACTGTCCCCTCAATCCCTGGTCTGCCTTGGATGGTTATAGGTTCTGAAATGTTCATTTGGGGGTGGGGGAGGTTGAAAGGGGGGAGAGATTCTTGTGAAAATTGAATAAGTGCTAATTCTGAGCCAAAGGATGCAGTTGAGAAGCGAAAGCTCCCATTGGAGAACAGGAAATTTAATGAGCTTTTAATGGAATGCCTTGCTCAGAGTAGTAAATTATTTGTTAGTTGACGATGCAATCAGCATGCTGATTAAGGTTGCTGTGGGTTCTCTCTCCCCCTTCCCCCCACTAAACATTAACTGAATGAAAACGGGTTGTAGCCTTTGTTCTGCTTGGGGGGCTTTCGGGAGGCAAATGGACTTCCAGAACTGAGATTGTCAATAAAGGTGAGTGCACTTCAGGTGTCATTTGATTCTGGTGAGAAAATGCTTCTGATAAATATTTAAAAGCATTGGAAATGCTAGTAACCTAGTATGTCTTGTGAGAACCCTGGTTCAAGGAAGCAGCAGGCCTAAAAAGGCCTTGCAACCTGTTTTCACTCTGCCCTCCTCTCTCTTGAGATAAATGGACTATATATTTCCTATTTGTTTCTTTTCAAAGGGATCTCTCAAATACTGGTTTAAACATACTGTAGATTTATTCACACTGATGGAGTTCCAGTACTGTATTCTTTAGACAAGATATGTGAAAGAAATAATAATAGCTTTTCAGATGTGGAGGCAAGTGAGTTACTAAATAATGTTAATAATCTTGAGTCAGACTTGCATGGAAAGGGATTTCAGAAAAATCTTTGGCTAGAGCTGTTCATAACTGCTATAGCAAGATTTTGTTTAATTTTGTTTTTGGAAATGTTTTTTTATACTGCTCAACAGTAACAGGCTGCTATTCTGAAAATCCCATATTAGTCTATTCTCTTGCAAAATCAGTCAGATCATTAACGTTTTAAGTAGCCTAGGAACATGCTGGTATAGTGTAGGCTTAAAACAATCCTTAATGTTTTGATCATTGATTTTGTCTGCTTGGGGGTCAAGATTTATAGCTGTCAGAAGAAACTCTATTTTTAAAGATGAACGATAGGCATGGGGTTTGACTGTTATGGTAACGACCTCAAAGTCCTTCTTGTATAAATCCCCATCAGTTGAATCATCTTGTTAAGCTTGTGACAACAATCAGGTACTTTGAAAACACGATAAATAACCATCTTTGTGTTTTAACTCTTCCTATTGATGACCTAAGAGGTTAAATGCCTTTGACTGGAATTTGACTCCTGACCTCATATAAATGTTATCTTATCAGTTCCTGCTTGTTAACTTGCATTGGGTGCTTGTCCCTGATGGCTTTTAGATAAAGGCGGTTTTATTATATTTCCTATTGGAACTAAACTGTTGCCTTTGTTTTCTTTTGCAGTGTCAACTCAGAGTGTAACCTTTTCACCTCTTTTTTTTTTACTGGTTTTTTTATAAACATGTGCGATCTGTCTCTCCTTCTCACAGGCACACAATTTACTGTTGTTACCTATAGCTCTTGAGTGGATGTTGATTAATATTAACTCATCGAGACGTATCCATTTGTATTTAGCCCTTATCCTGGCTTAGAAAATGTATTATGGAAAGATTTTGCCACATACAAACCTCAGAATACTTTAAAAGGGAGAAAGAAAGAAATCAGGGAGAGGCATGTTTCATAATTGTAGGTTTGAGCAAGGATGAGATGAGTTCCTCAGATCAGATATGCAAATATACATTTAACAAAAGAGCCAAGCAGTACTATTAGCCCTCTTTTTTCTCCCCTTTCAAAAAGAGGGAGGTGATGTAATCTTCCTGCTATCTTCTTTATTCAGGCTCCTTTCCTAAAGCACTGCTCTTTTACACAGATACACACTTCTTCTGATAGTTTGCTACATCAGGCAAGAGATGTGGATTGAGACTAACAGACTGAGTGAGATATATATAGCATTGTACCTTTTATTATACACTTATGATAATATAAAATAAATGTCAATACTTATTTTGTATTCATATAGACACAGATATAAGGGTAGATAACCTCCCTTCTCCCCTCCTTTTTGATTTCCTGATCAACTTCCTTACATTAATTCAAATGTAAAAATTAGGAACAATCAGAGGCAGAGCTTGAAAAGGCAGCCATCTTGTGGGTGTCATTTTGTTTAGCTGAATCTTACTACCTAATTCTTTTTCTTCGTTATGACTTTCCTAAGATATATCTAGTTCCAGAGATGCTATTCTGTACTGGACATTGTTACTTGCCCTTTTATATTCTATTGCAAATCTGCGTTTCTTCCTGCCCCTGTACAAAATCCTAGTTAGTACAAAAGCTGTAACTGCATGGATGAGGTACATTCTATACTGAGGCCTATTGACTAAAAGTAAACATTGGAATTCCCCAAATCAGATAAGCCACAGGGATCCTTTCCCCTGATGGATGCATTTTCTCCCCAAATAAACTTTGTGCTGATATTCCACCATGCTTTATATATGGTTATGTTTCCCTAGAAGTGAAATAAGCAATACATGAATTGCTAAGAATTATCTTTCTTTACAAATGTATTTATATGGTGCGTGTAAGTTCAGCAGAACTCCCTCCCTAGCAGAAGAAGTCTGAATGTCTGTGGCTTTATCCTTCCTGGCAATTGCTCATGCTGTAGGTTTGGAAATGATGAAAAGGGAATACCAGCACAATAGCTCAGCAAAAGAAATTACCAGTACTGTTCATTAAAGAAGGAAAGATCATTGTCTCTGCACATATGCTAGAATTCTTAGACGGAGGCTTCAAAGCTGCATCAGAAAATATGAAACAGTTGCTACATAGAGACATTTTTGGTTGAAATTAATACTCATTATATAACAGCCTAGTGAAGTTTAGGTATTGATAAGGGCATTATTGACAGCTACTTCTAAATCAATTTGAAATGGTATTTTATTAAATAAAATATATAATGATATAAAGTGAAGCTAATTTTTTTCCCTTTCTCTGCTAAATAATAATTTTAAAGAGTTCTCCCCCTCCCTTTTTAAAAGGATTCATATCAAACTAACTTTTTCTAATTGCTGATCAAATAGGCTGCTAATTGAAATGAGTATTTTTTCATATTGAAATAGCTTTACAAGTAACTGATTAGAGAGAAAATTGTGAGTGTGTATTGTCTGAAGAACACATTTAAAAACACATTTAAAAAGAACGCATTATTGTCTGAAAAACACATCTTTACTGGCTGTTTGGAAATAATTTGCCTTGTCCTCAAAAAGCGACCAGTTAGGATAGAAGGAATTGCAAGAGTAGAACAGAATGATTTTTGTTTAGATACTGTATTGACGCTCTATGTTTAAAATTCACAGGTCCAGCTGTATTTTTTTTTTCTTTAGTCATATCTGAACCTTAAAGACTTAGCTAAGAGTGGGCATGGTTCTCTCTTTTAATTCCTCAAACTTAGTATGTCAGAATTATTTTATCACGTGCGCTTCCTTATGGCACTAAAAGCGAGCAGACGCGGCGTGGCGTTCCCCACCCCTTTCCCTTATTAGGTTTGGGTTAAATTACGGAAGAGATAGGAAAGAGGGCGACCCTCCCACTCCACCCTTTTTTTGTCTATACGGGTTTGTCACTCAGCTCCGGTAAACAAAGCTCTGGGTTTACAGGTGTTTCATTGGCACCGGGGGTGCCCGCGTCCCCATTCATCCATGCTAGTTCGCTAATTCCCGTGTCAAACTTTCCTCCCGCTCCCACCTTTGTGTGTCACGAGATCACACCCAAGCACGGATTAATTCCCTTCTCTGGAAGGATGATTAACTCGTTACCTGTCTCTTTATTTCACGTTTTCCCGCTAACTAGGATGTTGCGCGGCAAGGAAGTGAAAGGGCTGGCTACGGCTTCGCTTTGCTTTGCTTCAAGGTGGCCCTGCATCAGATCGTGGTGAGAGCACCATTTGGGGCTGCGCAGGGAGAGAGAACTTCAGACGCGCCTACATCTTCGCCGGCTCGAGCTTTGTTCTGGTCCGGGGTGAAGGGCTCCAAGAGCGAGCACTCGGCCGCTCGGAAACTCCGGTTGTTGTTAGTGGATTTGGACCGCTTGCCCTGGCTGCTTATTATATCATGGGGCTACTAGATTTCCCGCAGATTTTGCTAATTTAAGGTTGCGGAGACGAGAGGAAAGGCGAGGTGTGTGAAGCCAGACAAATGTGCCTGCATTCCCTCCTCTCCCCAACCCCGCAGCAAACCAACCCCTGGGGTTCGCTGGGGATCCGTGTCAGGCCAAGTTTTTTTTTTTTGGGGGGGGGGTGGCGGGAAGATAACAGCAGCGTTAACTGGGGGGGGGGGCTACAAAGGCCTTCATTCATTCGTTCACTGGGCGAATCGGGACGTTGCCAAAGGGGGCCGACTTAAAATTTGCAAGCTGTCCTGGTATTTGGCAAGAGCAAGAATGACAACTTATTGGAAGTTCTCAAGGAATCATTTATATTTCACACTCCACTAGGCAGCTGATTTGAGATTGTCTGTTAGCATAACAAAAGCTCCGAGCCTGTGAACTTCAGAACCCTTTCGACCTCTTAGCTGCTGGCTTGAATAGCCCTCAGCCCTTCCTATAGAGATCACCCAAAGCTCCCCTCTTCGTGGTTAAATTGTTAATCAGGGTAATTTAATATAGTTTTCAATATGCCTCATCTCTTACTGGGGAGAGGTACTCACGGATTTTCTCTCCTCCTTCTTGGCTCTTTTTAAAATTCAAGTATGAGAGGGGCAGCTGCAGACAGGACCCCTCCCTACCCTGTTCCCCCTCGACACTGCAGTGTTCAAGAGCAGCACCCAGAGTGAAGGTCTACAAAATGCATGTGCACAGAGCAACAATCCTTTTTCTTGCACTCTAACCTGAACCTGAAATTCCAGACTGGTTACCCCCCCCCCTTTTTTTTTTCCTCCGTTTCTCTCAGGCAGCCAAAACAAAACAAAAAAACGGAGGAGTTCAGCTATAATGAGGCGACAGCTTCAGATGTCACTCCTCCTCTGCAACAAGATGCACGTTAGCAACCCTCAGGACACAGACACAAAATTCACCTTTTTTCTTGTTCTTCCATAATCTGCCAATTCAAAGGGGCAATTGGTAGGTGAGAACAGTTCTGTCCCAAGCATCAGTTATCTTCCTCTTTTCTCTAATTTTTAAATACATAATTCCTCTGAGGACTTGCCTTTCCCATAGAAAGAGGATATGATCCTTTGATTTATCCAGCATTGAATGATCTTAGAGGAAATCAATTTTTTTCACATATGCACTCATTACATCTTTATTTACTTACTTACTTACTTACTTACTTAAATTTCCCAATTGCAAGATCTGTGAAGAAACATCAACAGCAGGCAGATTTTGATATTGCTGCTTTTTTAATTACAATTCAGACATCCCATTTTCACAAAAGCTAATTGTGAGCTGCTACTGAAATAGAGATCACTGAGGGTACTGAGTTTTTATCTCACCTAGATCCATAGTTGAAATATAGGTAAAAGAACAGGACAGCTATTTCCCTTCAAAAATTAATGTTCAAAAATCATTGGGTGTTTTTTCCCCCTTCTCAAAAACATTTGGGGAAGTGTGTGTGTGTGTGTGTGTGGGAAGGCATTACTTAAATTATTTATAAATTAAATAGGTCTTAATACCTAGGTGCAGTAACAGCATGTAAAAAGGAGAGTATGTGTAACTTGTAAAATCTCAGTAGCAAAATAAAATATGTACATGGCTGTTTAAAATAAAAGATGTAGTTCTTCTAGACACTAACACTTTTTTAAAAAGATTCTTGCACTCTTTATGTGCTCATGAAACCCATGAGATGAAGCTGTAAGACCTATTTTCACAAGGCCATATAGCAAGCTCTGCAATTAAGTAGGGATTTGAACACTGATCTATGTAGTCCAATACTACACAGAATTATAACTTAGTTCTCTTCATTAAATACCTTAGATTTTAATATATGATGTTATTACTGTGATTCCATTTATTCTAAGCCATTTTATACACGCTGAATCATTACTGAGTTCAGTGGGCCTAACTCCCAGATTAAGGCAGCCATTTTACTCTTCACAGGAGAGTAAGCTACTAATTCTTATGAATATCTTACTATTCATAGGAGTGTGTGAAGGGCTTTGCTGCTGTTTTCTTGTGCAAAGAAAGCCCACCAAACAGCCACCTTGCTTAGTACACTATTCAAATTGATTGGGGTAGGCAGAAGGCCTGACCCACTTACTTTCTGTGATCGTTCCCAGGCAACTATTTTGGAACACTGTACATTGTCATAATTTGGCAAAATTTGAGAAGAGTCTCAAGGCTGGGCAAGCCATAGAAATGTACATTTTAATCTGATGACTTTGAGTCTTTATACATATCTGGTATTCTGCCCAGTTTTGAAACTTTTCTTTTATGAAACTTGCTGTTATTTCTGCATTTTTAATTGTTTAAAGTGTAAATAATTTTAAATTTGTTTTTTTTTAAAATAGGAAGGTAATGCTATGATTTTGCGCATGAATATTTAACACAATAATTTATGTTATTTTATTAAGATCTGTACTTTAATATATGCCACCCTATTTTACTAGGTTTTGACTGTAGTTTCCTTGTACTATTTGACCCAAATAGAGTGAGATGGCTTGGAGATGGATGGATGGATGGATGACAACAGCATTGATTAAAGTTAATTTTTGCTTTCTTGTCTGGGAACTTGTCCTAAATATTATCCAATATTCTCATTTCACTTCTTTTGGAATGTGAGATATAGTCACTCCAATTAGAAAAGCTAGCCAAATCACTTTAGATTTAGATGAATTTCAAACTGCCCTGATTTAAGATTCTAATCTAAATAATCTTGTTTGTTTAAAACTTTGTGAAAGCAAACTTTTAAAATGTGTTTTTACTTTGATCATAAAATATATTAGAATCTGTACCCACAGACAAATAATCAATAGTAATGTTTCTAATACTTTGAAAGAAAAGTCTGTTTACTCAATTATCTCAGTTGAATTGTTTTAAAAAATAAGTCTGAAGAATTCTTTAGGTGCCATAAAAATCAATCAATCAGGACTACTAATTTCCAAATAAGTTTTCCTTATATCAATAGAACACTATTTCAAGCTTAGAACCATGGCATATAAATCATATTTATATATTATTGCTGTACTTCTATATTTTTTAAAGGTGCTCCTTTCTATATGCAAACATGGGTAATAAAAATATTATGAGGAATGTTACTGTATGAGACAGTCTGATTAATTTAGAACTTCTTGTTTTTAAGTAACAGGGAATAGTCATCGAGTATAGTGCTATTGTCAAAAACATTCTGTTCAATGATCCTAGTCTTATTTTTCCAAATATTACCTCTTTAACATTTACGTAAGGCTCTGTACATGAGTGTAGTTTTTTTTAAAGGAATTCAGGAAAGGTGGAAAGCGTAATTTTAACTATGAAATGACATTTACATTTTTGCCATGCTTTCACTTATTATCACATTTTCCTTTTCCTTCATTTTTTTCCTCTTCATTAGAATTTATGATCCATGTCCATCATTACACTTTCACATCTCTGAGTTTGTGTTAAATTTTTCTTTGGGAGGCTAATAAACATAAAATGTGCATAGGGTAGGTGGGGGGAATGAAGTCCTTTTTAAAGGTAGGAGGTTTGAAAGGATCAGTTTTGAACAGTTTATATTTTCTGTAGGTCAATTAAGCAATTTAGTTGAATTTTGTACCAATGTGATTTTAAACCCTGAAATTACTAAAGCACTTAGCCATCCTTTCCTTTTTATCTTTTATTTTTGCTTGTTTTAAATGCTGCTTCCATATTGGTATGCTCTAAACTCTTATCAAATGTATGGTTTGGGCCTGTTTTCTATGAAAGAGGATGTATATTTATTGTTTGTGATGGTGTTTGACAGGAGAAATGGATGCAGACACCAGAACAATTATATTACAATCCCTTTGGGAACGCCAACACCAAATTTAGCCAGACTGATGGGGTAGTGTCTAGACAGCCCCTTTTGTGTATCAGCTGTTCTCCCTTCTTTATTTAATGTATGACATAAAACCTGCATATGAATTCTCAGTGTAGCCATCCTTACAACCATGGTCTGCTTTTATAAATCTTCATTGGCACCAAGTATAAAAAGACCATCCTGTTCTTACAATATTGCATGTTCTGATATTATACATTTAGCATACAAATAATATGCAAGATAAGACTGGTTCTTTTTCTCCAAGTAATTAAAATGTGATTTGCTAGAATTAGATACTATAGTCATAAGAGTGATGAATGAGGGAGTCTGGCTGACCATTAAAGTTGCTTGGGTATTTGATGACTTCTCACAGTCAAAATGTATATTCAGGTCAAATGGTTCTCTTTCCATTGCCCACATAAAGATCATATACATATAGAATGAGCATGGAAGCAGAGGGCCTGCATCCATGTTCAAAACTATATATTTTAAAAGAGGTAAACAATGCCAGAATAACAAAACTTTTCAAATAATTACATAGCATAATTTTTAAAGGGTTCATAGCATTCAGTGACATCTGAGTACAGATCTGTAGGTAGGAACTGGGAAGGGAGTGGGGGAATCATGCATATTAGAGAAAAATAAAGAAAACTCTATTTTATTTTTCTAGTTGTCCCTTCCTTTTCTTGAGCAGCAAAATGCTTTTATTTCTTTGTTTCAAAGAATGACAAAATCATTTATAGCTTTATATGTCCTTTTGTTTTCTGTACTGCAGTGATCCATTTGACCAAGAACTCCAGTTATTCAGGGCAAGACCAGACTTTTTTTTTAAAAAAGAGAGCACGTAAAAAGAGAGCACATAAAACTAATAATGTCTATAATAATCTGTTCACTTAGAAATATATGTATAAGCTGCGCAGATTTGTTACAGAGTTAGAGCAAGCAGAAGCGCTGCTATTTTTCAACCAATGCCAGCTTAGCCAGTCACAGACTTAAGTAGTTTGTATGTGAAGAAACAACTTCTATCCAAAGCTTATTTACTTTGAGACAGAGGATTGGAACACTATTAGTCAACCAGATGTGGATTTTGCCAATGCCATTAAATAACACCACTCCATGTGATCTTCACAACAGTCTTGAAAAGTAAGTTATGTTGATAGACACCAGTAGGCTGAAGGTCCTTCAGTGGGTTTCATGGATGAGTGAATGCTTTGGCTCAAACCAGTGCTTTGACTCATCCAGTGCTCCAACTACTGCATCACTCTAGTTCTCTTTCATTGGCTATACAGTGGTAACAAAGTCAGTGACTGTAGTGTTGTAGCATCTTGCTAATTAACTTCTCTTTGGAAGAGGCTGGATATCTGAGGTCTTACATCTGAAATCAAGATCATCATCCTGTGTCATCTGTTGAGAATTAGTCTAAAATTAGTTCAGACATGAACAAATATGCATATCTCGAAAGAACCACTTACATATAGATTATCTCCTAAGGAATAACAATTCAAATTCTGGGGAACATCACTCCATGAAGATCTTCCCTTTCCACTCGTTCATTTGCTCATTTGCTAATAATAGTAATAAGAAGAAGAAAATAAGAAGAAGAAGAAGAAACAACCTTGCTTTTTATGTTTGATAGAGCTTGCCTGCTGTAGGTTGGCACTGAGGTTACAGTGCCATCTTAATTGGGAATAAAGTTTCCTAAATACAGTATTGTACAGTGTGAAGTTTTGGTTTTCTGCATTATATTTGATCTGTGCGTACATACAAGACTCTGTATTTCAAAATTATGATTGTCCCTCTATGTCAGCAGTTTGGCAATCCCGCCATTGCTTGTTCTGGACAATTAGGATTTTAGCCATTTTTGTGCAATGGGAAAGAAAATTCATTTTATTTGGCCCATTGTACTGAATACAAAAAGGCACATGAGCTCGAAGAATAATTTATAATATAATATGGTGCATCTGGTCACCAAACTTGGGATAGATTTTTTTCCCCCCAATTTGGAGTCTGAAAATAACAACTGGAGTGCAGAGGCAGGAAGGAGGGAAGGAAAGAAATGCTGGAGGTGAAATTGTTCAGTTCACATTTGAATGAAAATTTATCCAGTTTACACTCCACAGATCTGTACATGTAACCAAAAACAGTTAAGTGCCATTTCTACATTTTGCAATGCATTTTGCAATGCATTTTGCAATTTTAAGAAATTTCATACAAAAATGTGTGAGTAGCAGAAAAAGTGCACAAAAAACTACGTTACGGAGAAGTGCACACAAAAATGCATGTATTAAGGAAAATGTGTATTAAATGGCTTATGAAATTTCATGCAGGCTTTAAAAATAAAACTTGGCAAAGTGATGCACAAATAGGCTGAAATGAGTCTTTGTTTGGAAAAAAGTTTGCAAAATCAATAAGCTAACAAATGAAAATAAGCAAAACCTGTTCTCTAATTGTTTTCCTCTCCCTAACTGTATACATTTCATATTAAGTAAAGTGGCGGGGGAAAAGTCCTACCTGTTACGAAGTCCAGGTCGCCTCATCTGTCCCTTAAAGTGAAACTGAGCATGGGTAAAAACCTTCAATTTTAGTCCCTGTACTTCTTTCATACAAGGTACTCTTTGTGGAATGCAACATTGCTATAAAATGTTGCTGTCCACTCTCCATTGCTATGTGAGGTTGGCCCCAATTATTTCTGTGTGTTCATTTACCCATTGACAGTTAACCTATATAGTATGTTACAATCTATAAACAGTTTGGATATGACTCTTAGATAAATTTTAAAGTGTAGCATTTGTAAGGTCATGTTTTAGTCTTGTCCAAAGATATAACTTATTTAGGAAATGATTCCATATGGAATTTATATGGATCTGTCACTATTTCTGGTTATGGTTTTGTTCCATTAGTAGATTATGTTTAAAATATTCATAAAAATAACACATATTATTTAATGTGGTCCACAGTACTTTGTTGCCTGACGTGGAGTTCAAATACCATCCTCCTGTGGACTGACTATCTATCTATCTATCTATCTATCTATCTATCTATCTATCTATCTATCTATCTATCTATCTATCTATCAAATTTCACCACCGCCCATCTCTTCCCAAGAGAGGGACTCTGGGCAGTTTACAGTAAAGCTAAAAAATTAAAATACAATAAAACCACAATAATACATAAAATATGACAAATTTGATAAATAAATAAATAATATATAAAATATAAATACAAAATATAAGTATCAAATAGAATCCAGAAGGCAGTTAAAAGTTCTAATTCAATTCATATATATATGAGAACCACTTTGAGGTGCCAGCCAGGTCTTCAAGTTTTTCCAGAAGGTCAGGAGAGAGGGGGCTTGCCTCACCTCTGGGGGAAGAATGTTCCAAAGGGCAGGAACCACTGCAGAGAAGGCTCACTTCCTGGACCCCACCAGACAGCATTCTCTTGTAGACGGGGTCCATAACATGTCCTCTCCACATGACTGGGTGGGATGGGTCAATATAATGGGGATGAGACGGTCCCTCAGGTAACCTGGACCCATGCCATGTAGGGCTTTAAAGGTGATAACCAACACCTTGAATTGGACCTGGAAGCAAACTGGTACCCAATGCAGCTCTCGCAGCAAAGGTGTTACATGTGCCAATCTTGGGGCACCATTCTGGACCAGCTGTAGCCTCTGGATACTCTTCAAGGGTAGCCCCATGTAGAATGCATTGCAATAGTCTATGTGGGAGATGACCAGGGCATGAGTGACTGTTTGGAGGGCTTCTCAATCCAGGAAAGGGCATAACTGGCGCACAACATGGAGTTATGCAAAAGACCTTTGGGCCATGACTGCCACCTGCTCTTCGAGCAGGAGTTGTGAACCCCCAGATTACACACTGGGTCTGTTTGGGGCAGTGCAACCCTATCCAGAGCTAAAGATGGTAAATTCCTGGATACAGAGGAGCCATTAACCCACAGCTACTCTGTCTTACCAGGGTTCAGCTGAAGCCTGTTGTTCCCCATCCAGACTCCCACAGCCCCCAGACACCAAGACAGGGTGGTCACAGTATCACTTACATCACCTGGGATGGAGATGTATAATTGGGTATCATCAGCATGTTGATGATACCTCATCCCGTGGTGACAGATGATCTCACCCAGTGGTTTCATGTAGATGTTGAAGAGTGGAGAGAGTACTGAACCCTGTGGCACCCCACAAGGGAGGGGCCATGGGTTGGATCTCTCGTTCCCTATCACCACTGATTGGGACGAGCCCTGGAGGAAGGAGGTGAACCAGCTCAAAACTACGCCGCCCACCCTCAACTCCCTGAGTCGCCCCAAAAGGATACCATGGTCAATGGTATCAAAAGCTGCTGAGAGGTCAAGAAGAGCAAGGATGGATGCACTGCTCCCATCCCGCTCCCTCCAGAGATCATCCATAAGTGCGACCAATGCTGTTTTCATCCCATTCTGGGCCTGAAACACGACTGAAAAGGGTCCAGATAATCCGTTTCATCCAGGACCCTCTGGAGCTGCAATGCCACCACTTTCTCAACCACCTTCCCTAAGAAGGGGAGGTGGGAGACTGGACGAAAATTTTCCAGTACAGTAGGGTCCAGCAACAGTTTCTTGACCTGCACATTGGAAAAGTCTTGCTGAAACATGCAGCCACTTAAGGACTGGCCCTGAATTCATAAGATACTTTCAAAGCAAGACAAAATTTCATAACTCCTATTGTGATTTCATGGGTTTCCAACTGGACTACCTTTTAAGCAATTTTCCCAAAAAAGATTATGTTCTCTTTACTTGGATACTGTAGTCAGAATAAATATTTTGATAAAATCTGCTCTGACATATGGTACATAAATAATAAAATAATTTGTATTATAATGGTCCATTTTGCCAACACTAACAAGCAGTGATGCCATTTTTTTTTCTGGGAGGCTAACTTTCTATCCCTGCCTGGAGCTAAAAGGGACTGAACTCACGACATACTGTATATACCCAAAGCCGAGGAGGAGGTGCTTCCTTTCAAAATACAGGATCCATATTTTCTTACATGCAGTTTTATTTACATCAAATCAAAAATATGCATCCATCTGAAATAATGCAGTTTAAACAATATTCCAGTGTAAATGGAGATATTTATTTAAATTAATCAGAATTCCTGATAGAATAACTAATCTTAATCTACAGACATATTATCCCAACCAAACCATAGGTTTATTGCTCAATTTCATGCACTTTTGGATTTTATCCATTGCTATTGTAAATTGAAAGTCCACTTATCCCCCAGTTTTATCAGATTTTTCAATGAATGTCCACTTGCTTATCACTTATTTTTTTACTTTTTAATATTAATAGTGAATGACATTATTAATTAAAGTTCAGGTGAAACATTGTATATTTTAGTATTGTGTGCTTAGACATCCTTGTTGCAATATATTTTTAAATCAATGATGGTATGGGTGTTAACATATGAAAATAGAGTGCACATCTGTATTAATGCTTCAATAGTGGATGCTATATGTATATAGACAGTTGACACATGTGGATGTGAAGCAGAAGTGCAATTCAAGCTGCCATATTGTAGTTTCATCAATATGCCGTCCCTGTTAGCAATATGTTATGGGACCCTGGCCACAGCAGTATCCTTCCACCTCATAACGTATGTGAAAGATAGAACTCCACTGAAGGGCTTCATCATGCTGAGTATAGAGTAAGTACAAGATCATCCAGCAGTGATTAAGATATGTACAGCCAAGATCACTTGCATTAATGGATAAAGAACAAGATACACAGCCCATATAAGCCCATCCAGCAAGCATGTTTTTTTTATATGTGGTATAGAGACAGTTTTACTGAAGAACTAGATGTTGAAATCTATACCAAATTATTTTCAGTGGGAACTATGATTTAAATTATGCTAAGAGTTGTCCCTCTGCTTAATGCTAATAAAAATACCCCTAAGAAACAAACCTTAGCAATGTGCATTAATCTGAAGAAAAAGACATGCAGGCTGATTAATCACCCACATCAGTTGAGGTTTTTCCCAAATGTATTACTTAGAAGTAAATCCTGCATTAATGGGATTTGTTTTAAAGTAAATATATTTAGGCAAATTAATACCATGGTCCCATTAAATTCCAATGGAAGTGATTTGAAAATGCAAGAATAGCACATAATAATCCTTCCCTTCTAGATTGTATCTATTCAGAAGAATGTACCTGTGTGTGCTCCATACTTTGAAATGCTTGTAAACAGCTTATTGGGCAAAGATTAAGTGTTTACTTAGTATGGTAACTTACCAGGCCTGGTGAAGATCGAAGTGCTGTAGATATGGGAGAACTGTCATTGACACTGATTGGGTCTTCATTAGCTTCCATCCAAGGTACTTTTCTTATGTCTTCAATACCAAATGGATCAAAATCTACCTAGCAAAGGGATGAGCCTTGGATTTTTTTTTAATGTTTATTTTGTGGTAGGGAATACCCCTCATCAATTTTTCAGATATGCCTGTTTTCGTAACACTCTATTTCCCACCTTGCCTGCCCCATGCACCCAAAATGATGGTGATGAAGATGCCAGAGCTAGTGGCACTCTTTTTTGGGTTGTTGCAAAACATTCAACTGAATGTCTGAAAAGTATTCCTGTGCCAAAATGATTCTCAAGGTATGGCCCTAAGAAGTATCATGTTTGGATTAGGCCCAGTTTTGACCCAACATATGTTAGATTTATAAGTTGCCTTTCTTCTGGAGCTCAGGGTGTCAAATGCAGCACACACTCCTTCAGTTTTTCCCACAAGAATCCTATAAGATAAGATGGGCTAGCAGGGTCTGAGACTTTGTGTAAGAGTCCTATTCATTGCCAGGCCTACCCCACCGAACTAGGATGGCTCAGACTGATGCAATAGTTTTACCTTCAATTGGTGTTTGCTGCCATGAACCTCTCTTCCCTCAACCAGGGCTATAAGAATAAGGGAAGAAGGAGAAAAATCCCTTTCCTTCTTTGATAATCGAACAGATATAAGGGCAGTTTAAGCCCCATAACTGTTAACCAATCTGCTGAAGCCCAGGTCCTTTGAGGTGTCTTACCAGTTTTGAGTGAGCACTGCAGCCCCTTACCAGGTAAGATACGCTTGCTAATCTAGATGGAGATCGAGCAGAATCAGTACTCTTATCCCCAGACAATATATTTCAATGTTTGGTACTCATAGCTAAGAAATTGGAGAGGTAGGGGTACTCTTCAGATTATGTAAATTAATCCTGCATTGGACACATACCTTCGTTAGCACATTATTGATCATTTATTTATTTATTTATTTATTATACCATCAACTAATGAGGTCTTTTAGTAACACTTTGAAGGAGGCTTTCAAGCATCCTATAAGAATTGGAACCATGAACACTCAAATATGCCATTGGAACCTCATAATTGTGATAAGAGTGTTGATATATGATACAAATGCTCACATCAGCAAGCACTTCACTCCTGTTGCCATAATATCTGATTCAATCCCAAGGTATCTGTAAAGTGAGAAAGTGCAATTAAAATAAGACAATGTCTTACTGGTATGTTCTGGAAGCTGTGAAAGGATTCAGGGACTGCTTTGTAGTTTGCCTTAGTACTATTAGGGAGCTTCCTCGATTGCAGGAGAGTTGACATTTGGCTGGTTTAATTGCATTTCCCTTCTTCAGCTATAATTGAACCGAGAAAATTTTGTTGTTTAAGGCAGAGTAGCAAAAGATGCCTCCCCAGCTCAGATTCCAAAAGAAGTTATGGGGTGAGGAGGCATATTTGCTACTCTGCCTCAAACAACAAAATCCACAATTACTTTCTCTCCCCCTCCCCAAGGAATTTAAGAGGACTCTCTCATCTTTTTTTTTAAAGAGCTAAATGTTACAATCCTCCAATATGGAACTGGTTGCAGCATAGATGGCAATAATGCATGAAGCCCCATACCATCCATTGTTCTCAGCTCAGAAATGTTTTTTTTTGAGAGATACAGTACATACACTACATTCCCATACATTTGGAGAAGTTACATGTAGCAGACATATGTATTAAAGATAGTTGCATACAAAAAGTGGCTACACTGTAAGTAGAGTTAAAGTGACATGCAAACTCTTTATTAGGGAAAGTTGCATAGAGAAACATTTTTTTTTAAAAAAATAGAGCTGAATAAGTGAATACATGTACAGTCACAGTGACATAGATCAGATGTAGATTGATCCAGCCAACCCTATCCTTCCCTTCCAGTAAAACTGTAATAACAACAAAGAAATAACTAACAATTATACATGATATTCCTAATATGCTACCTGAGGTCACTCCAAACTCTGTTTAATGGTAAGCTATCTTTGGTGGCAGAATCCCACATATTCATACTCCAACCTCTTCTGCACTTGCACTTGATTGAACAGCAAATCCTATCAGGTTCCTTGTTAGCCTAAGCATACAAATGGATCTGTTTTACTTTATGTTCTTGTAACCTAGGACTGGGTTGAATGAAAAATATACAAGTATAAATGTTTGCAAGCTTTTATTGGTCCAGAGAATTGCTCCAAAGAAGTAATTTAATTTACTCTTTGATCCCAGAACATCTCCAAAACTTGTCTTTTATTTTCAGGGGGTTGGGAGGAAGTGGAATTTCTTTGTCTACTTTTCCAGTAACTTCCAGGATTAGCTCAAATGATGCAGACTGATAAACTACATTACACTTAAAAATGTAGCCCCAAAGTGTGCATTTTATCTAAAAAAAATGAGATAAGAAAGAAAATAAGTCATTTTCTTTCAAAAATTGCAACATGAAGTGGAAAAAAAACCCCAACAGCTGGAAAATAAACTTAAATGGCTAGGTACTATAACCCCCAAAGAAAACTCTTCAATAATGCTGCACGTTCAAGAAATAGCTCACAAACATGCAAATCATTTCATTTATAAATAACTCAAGGGTCTAAAAACTAAGGTAAAGAATAGTTCCTGTTAGGATAAAGTTAGTTGTAGTGGTTAAGGCACCAGGCTAGAAACTGGGAGACCGTGAGTTCTAGTCCCACCTTAGGCACAAGACCAGCTGGGTGACCTTGGGCCAGTCACCCTCTCTCAGCCCTAAGGAGCAAACAATGGCAAACCACTTCTGAAAATCTTGTCAAGAAAACTGCAGGGACTTATCCAGGCAGTTGCCGGGAGTCAACAATGACTCGAAGGCACATGCATACACACAAAAACCTTAAACAAAATGATGAGGAGAGTTAGTATGTTGTAGTGATTAAGGCACTAGGGTAGAAACCAGGAGATTTCAGTTCTAGTCCTGCCTTAGGCACAAAGCTAGCTGGGTGACTTTGGGCCAGTCACTCTCACTCAGCCCTAGGAAAAACACAATGGCAAACCACTTCTGGAAAACATTGCCAAAAGAACTGCATGGACTTGTCCATGTAGTCACCAGAAGTCAAGACTGACTTGAAGGCACATAATCATAATCATAATAATGAAACCCTAGTCAGTTAGTTACCCTTGACTAGCTAATATGCACAAATTGCTTAGAACAGAACATTTCCTCCTTTGGTGTCAGCATATACCTTGGCCATGCTGTCTTGGCTACAGTAATTGACATTGGTTTGAAGAAGACCTTCATGGAGATACATGCTCTTTCCCTACAAATGAAACCACATGTATATAAACATGGAAAAGCATTTTCCCATGAATACATAAATGAGACCAGGTACTGTGCTGAGACAGTTATACATCATGTGATTTGTGATGTGCCATTGCATGCAATCCAATTATGACATGATAAACAGGGCTTCTGCGTAACAGTTCTGAGTGTATGCTATTAAGGTATATGAATTTTCATTCTACTTGCTTTAAATGACTCCCAGTTCAGATAGTTTATGAAATGAAGTTGCAAATGAATATTCAAGGAATGTAAAAATGACTGCTTCTGAATTAATAATGTACAATATGCCTTTCTATATCTGTCCAATAGTCCTGAAACTTAAGTGTAGTGCATGTGCGATTGTACTGTGTGTATAAAAGATATGGGTGTGTTTTTACATAATTACACAACACAAAGACACTACAATCGTATGTACAAATTAAAATATGTATTTTCATTTCTGAAAGGAGAATGCTTCAGGTTAACAGAGCAAATTAGCTAATAATTGCAAAGACCAGGAGATTGGCAACAAAAGCCAATGGTTTTATCTGTCCAGAAGTTGTTTTTTCCTTTTTTCTTTTTCATATTATTGGTTTTGGCACATTGCAAACTCTTATTTCTTTTTGGCAAATCTGCTGACTTTGATTAAAGCTGATAAAGCTTACATTTATCTTTCTTTACAGCCATCTTGCCTCCATTGTAAATGGTAGTGAGAGCGATCAGAACTAAAGTAATAATACCATGAGCTAATATCATTGCTTTCCCCACCTTTGTGCTTAAAAATATGTGTAGAATAATCCTGTGCAAACCTACTCAGAAGTAACCCATACTTCTAATATGATTTATTAGGCAACAGCCACAGCCTTATTGTAGTAGAGGCATGTATTTAATACTTACGCAAATAGTGTCAGGATTTCTGCGTTTATCTTTCCTTTTCTGTCAAAATATATTCTGTCACTTCTTCATCATTAACATCCTTTATTCTGTATTTATGCTCACAATGCTGTTGAACCAGGATTGGATCTTTCTTTGTCCTTTAGGTGGCAAAACTTTATTCTTCTGAAATAGCAAAATGCAGGGGTGACTTACAAGTAAATAAATAATTAGGAAAGGAGGTATATTATCTAAAAGTAGGTTTTCTCTTTTTTGCCATTCTTCAATTATGCTGTACAGTTTTTATGATAGATATATGATAGCTGGCTAAGTGATCTTAATGAGTTAGAGTTAATTATTTTCTGAATTTTAAAGATGGCTTTCTTCTTTAAGGAGCTTATATGAATTGCTGTTTATGTGCATGTATTTAAACATTTGCTAAAAGAATATAATATAACCTTATGCATTTCCTTGAAATGGTAGGAGAAAATATAAGGAGTCACATGTAGGAAACTCAGGTAAGAGCTGAATGGCACCCATAAGAATCATGCAAAGAAGTACACAGACTCAGTAAATGGTTAGTAAGAGGGACTGATTGGGATCATGTACAAGGAATAACTGACTGCACAAATGAATCCTTTTTAGTTGAAAATATCAGGACTGAATCTGGAAACTTCTGGATGTAAACTCTGTTATTGAACTATGGCTCCTGTTTTCTTGGGCTTTAAAAAATCCATCTCTCACCTGTCTGTCTGTCAGTCTGTCTCAGTGACTTCTGAATTCCCTTTCTATTAGGGCTGTGCAGACATACAGTTTTGAAGGACAAAATGTGATTCAGAGCACACATGGTCATGCATGAGTTCTTGTTGGGAGCCTCCTAAACAGCTGCATCTTTTCTGGGCTCACATGACTGACCTCTGCATATAAAACACAATCCTTGTCCCTTTTGTATTACATACTATATTTTGTATATCATCGCTTCTTTTAAATTGTGAGCTCCAGAATCATCTGGAGCTGGGCAGCACCTAAATCTAATGAAATAAATAAATGAGTTTGGCTTAAGAAATCTCTGACAACTGTTACATGTGCATCCAGACCATGTTTTGCTTTTTGAATCTAGGTCTGTCTCCTAATGCTTTAAAGCTGATATAATATATGTGTATGTTAACTAATGAGGGCTGATTAATCTCCTCTTGCTCTTTTTCCCCTTCATTTTTATTGAAATCTATGAAAAATAATTTGCTTTCAATTTCTCCCTCCTACAGGACAAGAACATTCTGATGGAGTGCAGATGGTGAGGGTTTTTCCCCCATTTACCTTACTTAGAGGTAAAGAAGGACATTCGTGATTGTTCTGAATTTCAGGGTGCATTCATCTCTCTAGCATTATGCTATCTCCCCAGCTTGCTGCTCTTTAGTTAAATTCCAAAGAAAGATATAATTAGGAAATTTATCCCTCTGAGACTTTTTTAAAATCAGGAACCATATAATTCCCCCCTCCTCAAAATAATTCTGGATTTTTTTAAAGACTGTTTCCTAAAGGAATACAACTTTGGGGAAATCAGAGGACAGACTTCTGTACTTTTATTAGTTTATATGTATACTACAGAAAGAACTGTAGCTAGCATATCTCACTAGAAGAAAGGATGCAGCATTTTGGCATTGTTTTGACTAATAGTGAATGATTTTTTTTCAAATAATTCTGGCAAGACTCATGTCTTTTGTTTTCTCTCCTGCTCACTGGCCATGCTAGAAAACTAAAATGAAATCTTTACAACCTCATTTAAACCCCTTCTTTTCTTTTCTGTTAGAAAAGAAACATGTGGATTCAGATAATTTTGTTTGTTTTTTTCATGTCACAGCAAATATAGAATTAGACTGAACCCTTAAATGAAAGCAAAATCAGTCACACTGGAGTATTTGCGTTTTTATTCTTCAGTATATTTACCTGAATTTATGTGAACCTTGCAACAGGAAACTTTGCTTTTATGTTGCCAAAGATATTTACACAAAAGTTATTAAAACTTTGCACACACAATTATGATGTTTAGGAAGGGATGGTAGAACTTTTCATTTTAATCTGCTGTAGTCTAGAATTTAACTATAATGCAGTGTTGTTTTCTATTTGTGTTTGGTATTTTAAAAGAAATATTTAAGGCTGGGATTTCCTCCCTGCATTGTAGCATTAGTAGCAGCTGATATGTGCTTAATGTGAAAAAATAAAGTAGATTTCATATCTAGATGGAAGATAAATTGTGCCTGCAAAGGAGCCAGTAGTATGCAGTATGCAGTACAGTTATTAAGAGGAGACTCTGCATGGCTAGAGAGCCATTATTTCAAATGCTTGTGTAAATATGGCTTAGTTGATCATCACCTCTTCAAATTATACTTAGGTGGTGCTCTGAGCACTTCCGTTGCCACCGGCGGAAATGGCGTTTCATTTAGACAAACGCTTATTTCTCTTTTCATCAAAAGCAAAAAGATAAGATAAAGCACCCCTTGTTCTAACAGCACAGTTGGCAGAGAAGGAAGAGAACCTGTTAGGCTGAAATTAGCTTTAGAATACCATGCATTTTATAATCAAATAAATCTCTGGCTTCTGATATTTTTGCAGTTTTGAAGACTGTGATGATAAATCACAACTAAGCTGCACAACCCAGTTTCTGTAAAGTAGCATGAGACCTGAAGTAGTAGTATCTTTCCACTTATGGGTAATATACAAGGTTCTCATGTATTAGTTTGAGATCATTAACACATATATGCATTTCAACTGATACACTTAAGGAAGTTTTAAGTACTCTGTTATTGTTTTTTCATCTTTCCAAAGGATTTACTTTCCTCCCTTGAGTTCAATCAGGGCTAATGAGAGTGTGAACTTACTGAAGAAGCCCCTGTGTCCTTGGGACACATATTGTTTGTGTGTCATGGAGGCAGGCCGTTAGATAGTAGCCCCCCTCTCCTATTGCTTACCCACATATCCCTAAGAGGAGTGTATACTGACCATAGCATTTAATTGGGAATCGGCTTTGGTGATTGGGAGAATAGCCCAATTTGGCTTGGACTGCTTTAGAGGTCACTTGATTTAATTCAGGTCTGAGTTAGAAAGTCACTTTGGGAAATGTGAAAATTCCCAAAATTTCCCAGTTAACCCCCATTGGGAAATCAACGAACAGCAAATGATTTTCTCTCTATGTAAAACAGAAACAACTCTGTGCGATGTACAAGATAAATTCATATATTGTAAAACAGTACCATACACACAATACAAAAGGCAATGTCTGAGGGGAAAAATTCAGAAATTATATCTTAAAAATGATATATTGCAAATGTCATTCTAATCTATTCTGATAATGATGGAAGCTGTACTATCCCTGGGGAAAAAATAAAATAAAACTACTGGTTTTGGATTTATACCCCTGATTTTTCTACGCAGCTTAGGAGACTGATTTTTAATACTTGATTTATAGCTTTTTTCCAAAAACATTTAATTTAAGGTGCTGAAGTTATTTTTTAAAGGCTGTTTAAGCTTACTGTATGTTTTTCCTTTTTCATCTTACATTTTTTGTCCTTTTTCATCCTGAAAATAGGACAGAAATTGGCAAGCACCAGCACTTGGTATCTTGGCCTGCTACTAGGGCACTAGATAGCCAACAGGTCTCAACCCCATGGATTCCTTTGGTTCTCCCTTACATTATTTTTACAGCTTAACACTCTTAGTGGTATTAGATGGGTGGAGCCAGATACTATTAATGTATTAGAATATTAGACTTATCAGAGGTAGTTAACAACATTGCCATCATATTTTATTGCTTGAGCTAAAAAGACAAGAATGAATGTTGTCTTCAAATTCCTCTGTAAAATGCAAATGTTAATTGCATTTATATCCTATGCACAGATAAAAGCACTTTGTATGCCAATAGAGTTTGAAATATTTACTTTTTAAGCCATCCTTTGGATTCCTAAAGCACTGATATTGTACAATGTGGCCAGTTTTTCTTTTCAGTAGATTCTGCCAGCATAAAAGATAATTAGGAGCCTAGTAATGCTCTAACTTTCAGAATTGTCAGCACTTCTTATACAATAATAGAAATGGATCCAGATCATCACTTGGGTCATAGCTGATCACATACTTTAGGTGCAGAAGATCCCATTTCCTGGCATCTTCAAGTACGAAAGTAATTCAACTCTGACAAATATGACCTGCTCTGTAAATCTACAGTTCACTCATTGTAGCATAAATTGTTATTTGCAGTATAAAGAGGGATGTTTAATGGCATAATTGTAGCAACTTCTTTTCATGCTTCAGAGTCTTTTAGGTGTCTAGATGCATGGTCAGTTTTTCTTTGAATATCATAATATAGACTCTGGTTAGCATCATGTTGTCTCATCTCAAAGCTGCTAGTGAACAATTCTTAAATATTTAGCCATGTAGTAACGAAGCTGGTTAGGGCCTTCAGAGTTCCAAGAAGTTCCAAATCAGTGCTCCTGCCCATCTTAGGTGCCCTGGGCATGGTGCTTTTCCAGTCATCCTTTCCTCAGCCACTCCCCTCACAGCCTGGCCTTATTGTCACAGCCTTGCTTTTTGTTTGTTTTTTAACCCAACAGCTGCAATAGCCAGAACAATGGAACAGTGTCCTCTTCCTCTTCTTGCCTTTGGGTTGGTTTTTCTCAGCCAGAATCCACTGTGAACAGCAAGCCTGCGGTCATCTGTCATTTTTAATCACAGTATTTTCCCAAATAGGCCATCAATCAGGTCTGTGTTTGAAGAAACATGGTTGGCAAGGGCACTTAAGAGGCAAAGAGACGGGGCTCACATAACTCCAGTGCCTTTGCTAGCCATCAGTTTTGAATGGTAGCATCAGCTTCAACTGCATGCATTTACACAACTGCAGGTTCAACCAGCCGTAAGCATAGCATTTGATTTTATAATGCCATGATTTTCCCTGTTGGCCCACTGCTTTTGCTGCTTGTCTGCTATTTCCCCGCAACTATAGGGCTCTAGCATTGCTCCCCCTTGTCCATCTATAGTGGAGGAACTGGCAGAGCAATATAGTTCTTCAAGTGTGGTCTCTGTGATTTTCACATATGGATTATGTGCCAGCTCAGAATCAGATGGGAATTTTCTAGAGCTTGCAGCTTTTCTTGGCAGGAGTCCCACCCTCTGTGTACACCATGTATGACTAAGTGCAGCCGTCACTGATCCCCCTCAGTTTGTGTGCAACAACTACAGCAATAGCATGTCATTACATTGATAGAATCGGTAGTCATCTGGCCCTTCTAATCATCAGAGAATCAAGATAGAAAAGGATGCATATCAGAAACATTGACTTCAGTAATTTGTCAAAAGTGGGTGCTATCTGGGAAGGGATTTGTATTAAAAATAATACCACTACACCACCTGCACAATCCACTGCATTTAATTCACAATGTTTGGTAGACTGAATAGTTTCAAGAGATGCCATCCTGCTCCATTTGCCTCTTCACTCATCTAAAATAAGCTTGTAAGACATGCTTTGTGTACCAACAGCAAACTCTATCACTTACAGCAGGAACTGATTTTAGTTTAGCTTTCATGGCAGCAATTCCTTGTGGTATAATAGTATTGTGAGAATGTGCCCCAAGAATAATTCCTAGTGCTATTTAAATAGATGTGTAATGTACACCATGAATAGGCAGAGTAATTCTAATTGAGTATTGAAATCCACAAAATGGATTCTTACCCCAACTATTCTGGTATCCAGAATATATGGCAAAATTTCTACCGCATGAGATCATTCGGCCTTAGCTATACTGTACTTAAAATTCCAAGTAGTTTGGCAGTCTTTCAGCAAATGTAACCATCAGAGACCCTGCTAGGGCTGTGTAGGTTTATTGTTTCCTGTGTACTCTAAGGCAATCAAACAATTCTGCAAATGTTCTTGAAAGGATACAGCTCAAATGTTACTTCATTAAACATCTCCTTGGCATTCATTCCATTTCCCACTTTGAATTGCTGCATTTAGTTTGGAAATGACCTTTTAGAGCAAGGCGGTTTTATTAACTCTTTGATCTACTTACAGTGCGATTCTCAAAAAACAAAACAAAACCAACAGAAAGCGTCCACAGCAAATGCTTTGTAGACTGGCTTATAACCAAGAATGGTACAAAAAGGAAATGAATGTAGTCATTAAGCAGATGAGATATTGTTTGACCCTTGTGAATGAAATGAAAATTCCCTTCATTTTTCCCCCTAAATTGAAGAACAGTATCATATAGCATACAGAAGAAGTTTGTTTTGCTGCTTTTGATGAGCAGCCTTAAATATGCTGTGGCAGCCAAATTGTATGGTCAGGCATCTACAAGCCTACAAAATATCTTATCCCCAGAAAAGTAGACTCATTCTTTGAAAGAGACATAGAAAGTCACATATTAGTTTATCAGTGGTCAGGCTGAAAGTGCAGTGGGCAGGTGATCGATAAGACTATATTGTGGTCTCACCAATGCAGTGTTACACAGTCTAGTGTTCTATTGCTAAACAGTACTGTATATAGCCAATATACTGGCTCAGATTCCGCACATTTAATTTCACATCATAGGACTAGAAATCCCCGACTCATAGACAAAAGCCATGGCAGGATAGCTTTCTTTTATTCTTTTCATCCTAAAACACACTTGCACAAAATGATGGGAGAATATATACTAGTAATAATTTGATAGGTATTGGAAATGCAAGCAAATTCAGGAGACCCACTGTGCCTATCCATAACAAGATAGTTCTTCCACCATCCATTCACTAAAAGCACCCCAAGTGGCATCACACCACAAATGTGTGTGTTGCTTGGGATGGGAAGGGCAATAGTTCTTCCCCAGGGGTGGCTGGCACTGTAGTGCCCTCCCTATTGAATGAGAGCTTATCGCCACATGGCTTTTATATTTATCTATTGATAATGATGGTTTGTATTGTAATTTATGTTTTATGGTTTTAATTGTTTATTTTATTGTAAACCGCTCAGAGTCCCCCTTTTGGGGGAGATGGGCAATGATAGAAATTTGAAATATAAGTAAAATAAAATAAATAAATGCCCCAATTGCTGGAACTGAATGTGGTTGGTCCATGTTATCTGTCAGCATGTTTCTGAGTCTGTGCAATAGGAGGAATCAAAACTAACCAAATGGGCTAGGTTTCTGCAGTGTGCTTAAAGAAGAAAGAACCCTAAACTGAGATTTAAATTAAGTAGGTTTGTTACGTTATGCAAATATTGATGCTGTACCTCTATCCTGGATAAGCACACGATGCTAGGTATTGAAAACTTCTTGCATTTAGTGGACAGCCTGAGCATCTAATTGTTCATTTTCAGTGTATTTGTATATAATGCCAATGATGCTTGAGTAAATGTGTTCCTTCCCTGAGAAATCCTCACAGTCAAATGAAATCAGTTTTATTATAGAGGCTGGTTACCCATGAAATGACAGCCTCTCTAATAAATGCACACTTCTAGAGATGGCAAATGCAGAGTACCTAATACCATAGTTGGCTGTGACATAGTAAGCTAAATCAAAATGTGGATCATAAATGACATTATTTTCATATCTAGTTATTTATTGTATTGCATTTATACGCCACCCTCCATCTGCGACGATGAACACAGAATTTCTAGTATACCTGGTACAGAATCTTCAAGACCACACATAGGTGTTCTGATAAGCCTCAGGCCCCATTTACATTTTTATTTTTACAATGACTGAGAGCAACACGGTGTCAGGAATAGTTCCAAATCATTCTTGCTGATCACAGTATTGCTATTGTGTATTTTGATCTAATCCATCTAGAGTTGGGTTTCCTGTGCTGCCTTCCATTTGAGAACCAGTCAACCCGTTTTAGCAGTAGTAGTTCTGCTGCATCATGTGTCTGCATAAGTTATTAAACATACATGAGCATTATATATTACATGAACCAGAATTCTTTAATATATGAATCAACATTTTTTAGGAAGCAGGATTTAAACTGCTAAAATGCAAGATGACAATGATGACAATGCAGTTCTGTTTACATATAATTGATAAAAGCCCAGATATATAATTCATGACCAGGAAATATTTATTTAAAAATAAGGCTTACAACATTTTCAATTTATCAGTACATTTTTTTCTACCAAAATAGTATAAAAGACGAGCAGAGTATTTTAATATGGCTCATTTTTGTAAGTAAAAAAACAAACAAAGCTATGAAAATTGATTGAAACAAAGCATAAAGGATATTGGGGATAAAGCATATGACAACAGCATTTTCTATAAACATGTTCTTAAATTAGTAAAAATATACAACAAAATTTGAAAAAGTATTTTTAATTTCTTATTTTCTATTGGGTGATGGCTTATGCATGTCCCATGCAGTGTACCATTTAAAAATATGAATGCTGCACTACAAATGATCTCTCTCTAGAATTTAATTTAAACATTCCTAATGAAACAAATTCCATCTTCTTGAAACAAATGTATTCATTCCGTCTAAGTCATTGCTCTGAGCAGTCAGATTGGATACAATGAACGCATTTCCAAATCACAATGCAAGGCAGAGAATGTGCTCCTCCTCACTGTATGTACAATGGGCAAACATTCTCTCTGCCCAATCTGTTTTGCCTGCATATGAAAATATCTGGGATATCAGATAGCAATAGAACATCAGTGCAGGAGGACTAATAAGTGCATAATCAATACAAGTGGGCTTGCTTTTAGAAGCTTATGCCATTTTTGAACACAAATGCACCCTTGTATTTTGATCTTCACTGCATTTACATAGGGGTTGAGCCCAATTCACATGTGATAATTGTCTTTATTCACCGAAAAAAATAAGGTGACTTCCCTCTACACATTCTGAGTGGCACTAGTTTCCTCTGAAAGTATTTTAGTTAGCTTTTACAACACTAAAAGAGACAATCACTAAAAGACTATCACTGTTCATAATCAAAGCATGGTTGGGAAGTTATCCTGAAGTCTGTGTAAGATTGATGGATTGCAATTAAAATGTTGTACATGGTTCTACAAAGTTGCATTTGACCAAAGAAAAATATAGATTAAAGCTGCAATGCTATGGACATGTGCTTCCTCTATTAAATTCAATGGTATATTGTTGTTGTTCCCACTTGGGAACGTATCAGAAAACATGTTTAGAATTGGGCTGTATAAGATGCATAAAGGAAATTTGGAAATTCTTTTCCCCATAGGGACAAAAATTCATCAAGAACATTTATCATCCTTTTCAGTTTGTATTTGATGATTCACCTAATAGGTGTTATCATTCTCACATGCCATGCTTCCACCATATGCCACTGAAAGACCCTTGTCTAAATAAAACATGAGAGGATCTGTGAACTGCCATTCATCTTTTGTACAGAATCAGAGTACTGAAAACAGGAAGTGGTTTAACTTTACCTACTTCTGGGATGTTTCTGACTTTTCAGTCTAATCCCAATACTCCCTGGACATTTCCCATTCAAGCACTAATCAAACTCATGTGGGTTTAGCCTCTGAATCCAAACAAACTCAGGCAGATGCTGTCATCTGCTAAGGCAAAGATGTATGTGTGTACCCAATAATTCAAATTTGCCTGTGCTGAACTAGAGATACAAAAAGCTATCTAATATTAGGAACATAGGAAGATGACTTATATTGACTTGCTTGCCTAATTAGTACCCCAGTAAGGTTTCAGGCAGAGGTGTTTGCAAACATATCCCAAATTATCAGGGACTGAGCTTGGGTATTTTGCAGGCAAAGCACGTGTTCTACCAAGTGTTAGAGCCCTTCTTGATAGGATCCCCAGAGTCAGGTAGCAGCCTGTAGCAGCACTGGGGGCTACATATTCTGTCACAAATTCTGGAGAGCCATCATCAGTCTGTTTATAGTATGATAGACTGACTACTGGTTTGACACAGTTCATGTCAGTTTCCTGTGTTCCTTCACACTTCTTGTTAGTGGTTCATGAATTGTGAAATAGCCCAGAGAAGGAGCTGAACCATTGAACTTTAAAAGAACTTTAAATGCATCTGCTAAATGGGCTGGACATTTCTTTATCAGAGTAGGCAAGACAGGTACATGACCACAGCAGAGTTGCCTGTGCATTTTTC
Organism: Candoia aspera; assembly: GCF_035149785.1. Classification (NCBI taxonomy): domain Eukaryota; kingdom Metazoa; phylum Chordata; class Lepidosauria; order Squamata; family Candoiidae; genus Candoia; species Candoia aspera. The sequence goes on along the minus strand of NC_086154.1, from coordinate 227,719,859 downwards.
TTTATTTGAGCTTTAGTTGTTGAACTCTTGTCCAGATTGATTAAGACCTCTTTTCTTTCTTTCCTAGAGTATGTTTGATTTATCAGCTAAGTTGTAGCGACAGGAAATATCTCTCCATCATTTCAAATGAAACTCCTGAAAAGCCGAAGAAACTCCATCTGCAAAAACAAAAATGTTTTTTTTTATTAGAACAAACACAAATACTCAGTAAATATTCTCTGATTCTGCTTACCTACTTGATATATTTAGGAAAGCAAATCCACCTATTTTATTTTTTTCAAATAAGTATGAAAACGTTACTGATCCTTCTGATAAGTCTATAAACAAACAGTACAATGCTATACTAAAGTAAAATGCTGTTATATAGTCCTTTTTAAAGTCAGCATTGGTATGGCATATTTCTGAATGCTAAATATCTAAATAGACTTAAATAGTGTCCCCCAAGACGATATCTTTCAGATGTGTTGAGCTAAAAACCAGTGATTCCCAGCCAGCGTAGTTTAACATTAAGAGAATGATCTAGCCCATCTAATAGACACCCGTTCAGAAATCTTTCTCAGGCTAAACAAATAAACAAAGCATCCAGATTAATTCTTGGTTCAAAATGCAAAATGATCCATCGCATGTGAAATTATTGATTAAAGATGTGAGGCCCTACCTTTAGAATTACAAAGTTCTCTTTAGTGCATGTGTAAGATGGAGGAATGGAAAAAATACAACAAAACTAGAATGCATGAATTTTAGAATTGCTCATGGCTTCATATCCAGTGCCATTCCAAATTTGCCAGAATTTTTTTTCTTTAAAAAGATGTTTTCAAACAAGTTCTTGCATGTGCACATGGGTGCATGTGTGCACACCCACATTTTTTCTGACAGTTAAATCCACTTATCCTTATGTGTTGGAACATGATGTTTAAAAATGTACATTTTACTGATTTTAATAAACACAAGAAAGATTATTGTGTTATAAATTTCTTGTAGTTATAATATTTATTATGATATACATTTCCATGGATTACCGCTCCATCAAATGCATGAACTGTTAATAATAAAATTATAGAGTTGGAAAAGGCCATTTAAGATTTCAAATCCAATCCTATGTATATAGTAGGAATAGAAATTAAAGCATCCCTATCAAATATCTAACCTCTGCTTTGAACACATTCAGTGAATGGAAGCTAAAGTAGGATGGCCTTTGACAATTTTTAGGGCTTTTAAAATGCTACAAGAATTTTTATTTGTTTTCCTACAGGAGATTTATACAGCTTTACTAATGACTGCAGCCAGAACTGCCATCATAAGTCGGGCATGGTCACATGATTTTTCACTTTACAACCATGTTGCTTAGTGATGGAGTTGCCAGTCGCAATTGCGGTTGATAAGTGAGGACTAACTGTATGTATATTTTCATCCATACCTACTTCAACTGTCTCTGTTGCTGCTCACTGCTTCATATCCAATGCAATTCCAAATTTGCCAGAATTTTTTTTATTTAAAAAATATCTTTTAATTAGCATTTTTCTTATCCAGGCCCTATATCTACATAGATAAACAAAGAATTAATCAAACTAGCAAGGAAGTCCAAATGTTTTCATTCAAGCCTTGATGACTTGAACAACGCCAGACTCAGACTGCTTGCATTTACTTGTAAGGAATACTATGTGGTTACCTTCTTTTGTGTTTACCTTTCACCAGACAACAGTTTCTGTAATGTTGCCAGCTACATAATGGTATTGCAGACGTGATTAGCCATTAAAAAAAACAAAAAAACCTTTATCCCTTGGGGCACAGCTGCAGTCCACACAAATCTGACCACAGATGGGTTCAGGCAATTCACAATAAAGTACATGCTCACTTTCTCTTTTGAATATTTTATATGAGGGTAGATAGTTCTTAGAATGCACTGTGGCATACTTCTGCTACAGAAATATTCCTTATTTCTATTTCTCTGCTGAGCAGATACAGCAAGGAAAGTACGTACCAGAAATACATTTTCATTTCTACAATACCCTCCCAAGTCTGATATAGTGAAATTGGCAGGATGTCCAATTCTTAGATACTAGTGGATATCCTTGAAGGATGAATTTGAATACCAGACATCTTTGCCCAGTATGCTTGGCTGCAGACCAACTTGCAGACCAGAGTGATAAGACTTTGGCTATACCCCAGTGGTAACCAGTCATGTGATATTGTCCCACTAGTTGGGTGGATGATTGAAGTGGAGCATAGAGAGCCCTACTCAATTGTTGTTTTAAGTACTCAAATTCTACTTTCAGGGAGACACATATCTATTTATAACCTGAAAACAATCTAACCAAAAGCTTCAAGGCCACAAGAACACCTAGAAAAGTGAGAAACAATGCACAGTAATATAAGAATATAAGAACAGCCCTGCTGGACTAGCCCAAGGCTATCTTAATCTAGTACTTTGTTTCTCACAGTGGCTAATCAGATGCCTTTTGGGGTGCTTGCAAGGAGGAGATGGAGACGTAAACCTCTCCCATTATTGCATGCCTCTCCCAAACCTGAAGGTAACACTGAGTCTTCAAGACCAAGGTAATCTATTACTAGTGTTGTACATATACCTAAAAAAAACATCATTGTATGGTTTTTCAGAGCTTTGTTGTTTTGTTAATTTTCCAGCCAAAATAATTTCAAACACATTTAAAGTCCACTGATCCAATGAAAGGTAGACTTAATTTACTGTGTTTTTTTAAAAACAAACCAAGAGAAGCTTAAACAGAACCTGAAAATATCTTATGCTTTAACAATTTATATACTTTAGAAAGTAAGGACAGTCAACCAATAGCACAATTTATTATGAATCCTGCAACTGAAAGATTATTGGATTTAATTAAAAAGGATGACTCAGAGGAATTGGACATTACCACCAAAGATGCTAAAATCTATCAATTTAGAAAACTTACAATTATATGTTATTTTAGTGAAGTGCAACATATAGATTATCTTCATGGTCAATTTTTAGACCTTTCAAGAGAACCTGACATGCTTAATATAAGAGTTTTATATAAAACTGAAGAGATTTCCTTGATTTTAAATGAAGTAGATAGAAACAGTTCTTCAAATGGTCAAAACTGATGAGATCTGGTAAGCTTACAAAAAAATGATTATATTTTGCACCATTGAAATCTTTGAAACCAATCCTTTTTCAACATGCATTCGTTAGTAACAACTTTCCCTAAACAGCAATTGGTGTATGTCCATACCAATGATTAGGCATAGCATGACAGCATAGCCTAAGTGAACATTGTCCCTATAACTATTTGGGGGGCCTGGTTATTAACCTTAACAAGAAAGGAAGGAAAATTTAATTATTCCCTTTGGATAGAAATAAAGGATATAACTCATTATCATCATCTTCAACATCATCATATTGTCATATAACTCTAATATGGTTCCCCAGACGAAAACGTATCATCCAAGCACCAATAATTCCCTGATTAGCTGCTTGGGGTTTCCACTTTGCACAAGGATGGGCTTAACCTTACAGATTGCTAGTGTTTACACACGGCTGGAAAAGGCCAGTTCTTCCTCTCCTTCTCATCCACACATTTGCATCTTCACAAAGTTCACACACAAAGTCCACACACGCAGAGAATATGGCTTGCTAAAGTGAGTAAAGGTTGCTGTTATTTTCCAATGCATCTTTTCTTTTTTAACAGAAAAAATAGGTAAATTTGTACTTCAGCACAAGGAAGGAAAAGTCAAGTGCTCCAAAGAGAGTGTTGTTTTTTCTGCCAAGAAAACTTTATGAAACAGTACAGGGGAAATGGGAAAGCACAGAGGAACCTTCAGTTAGATGTTCATAAAAAATATCAGTATGTGAAATGGGGGGCATCATTTGTCACTAATGACGTTGAAGACAATATCCAATCATCTCCCACAGCTCTTGTGAAATCACATTCCACACAGGTATTCCAATGGGAATAGATTTGAGACCAGAGGATGAGTTTTCCAGATACAAGATATAATGGTTTGAATAATGGGGAAATACAATATCTCAGTAAGAGAAATGCAACCTCAAGGGAATGTTTGTGGTCTGTGCCTTATCAATGGTCACCAAATGCACATTTATCACGCTTTTTAAAAATCTGATTGTGGAAAAATGGCCCACACATCCATATTCTGAATGCACGTGTTTAAGCCAGTGACTGCTACAGATGGTAAGGTGTTTTCAAATGCCCATACTTTGTTGTTAGATATATTGGAAGATGAGCTTTTTAAAAAGCAGACTGTTTTTTCTTTTAAGAAACTGACTTGTAGTTAATTCAGTATTTTATATTTCATATTGTATACTCTAAAAGACTATACTTAGTTATTCAACTTGCATAAAATATTGCCTTTTAAATATTGCTATAATGATTATAACTAAAAAAGTTATTGTTTTGTATTCTGTTTTAATAAAGCTTTCTTGACATGCAAGTGGTGACAGAGCAGATTTTAATTCCTCTGTTTATGTCTGAATGGAAAAACACCACTTGATAGAGTTGCTCCTTGCTACACAAGTTATAAAGTATTTTCAATCAGTATTAAACATTTGGGTTCAGAAACTTTATGCACTATCATATTTTTTTCAAATGTCCTACAATCCCACCTTGTTATTTTAAGTACTGTCTTTACATAAGGCAATAGCCAGAAAACTGGGTGATGTGAAACACCCTCCTCTTACAAATATATCTACTCTGTCTATTTCAGAAGCCATACTCTGAACGCTTTGTCCAAATGAAAGGAGACAGAATATCACTAGAGAAAGAGGCACTTCAATTTCATGTCAGCTATGGAATGGCCTTCCCAGGGAGACACGCCTGCCATCAAATTATGTAATGTGTAAAATGGCTATGATATTTTATGCATGCACAAAATTGTACTACACATGCAGAAAAATAGCAGATTTTGTCTGTTGCATTTAAAGACTGTTAAATCAAGGTCTGGTAAATCAAAGGTCTACCATATACTTGTGTTTCCAACAGAATACAAGGAAATGAAGACAATATATCAAGTTACACAGACTTTTAAATACTGTTATGTTAGAAACAGTTGTACCATTAGAAAATTGTGGGATCTATTACAAATTAGCCTATGTAACAATAAACGTAATATACAATACATTTAGTGGCAACTTCTTTTAGCTTATTGATTACCTCACCTCTTCCTCATTTGTGCATATACTAAGAAGGAAACAATATAAAGCATTTTGTGACATGACATGCAGTACAGTATTACAGTGTAAACAAATACATTGAAAGTAAGGAGGAAAGCTTGCCTATAAGTGCATCCTGTAAGTGGATCTTGCTTTAAGAACCATTATAACAAAAATAAACGTATTAAATAAAACATAAGACTAACGTTTTTTGATATGTTTATTCTAACTGAATGGTCACTTCCCTGTGGTTGCCATCTTTGCATCTCAAACTGTCAAAAGCAATTTCATGCTGCTTTGTGGTGCTCCACAAGTATCTTCAACTTTCCCCTACTCCAGAGCTGGCAAAGGTTCCTCCAGATGACCAAATGAAGAATTCAATGGTAGTTAGCTAATGCCCCATGCCTTTTCTTTATCTTCCCCCACTGTGTTTGCTTTTTGTGGTAAGAAAAAAGTAAACAACAACAAAAATTCTCAACTGGCTACTGTAAATGGTGTGGCAGAGCCATCCCTCAGAGGAATAAAAAGCAAAAAGGGAACAACAGCAAAGTGTCATGGCACCTTCATTTCAAAGAGGGATGGGAAATCCCAGGAAGTGTGTGGTAGAACGAAATGGGAGTTCCAGCAATGAGGAAGCATCTAGCTTCATCAGCAGAAGAAATGCAGGAAATTTATATCTGCTGTACTTCCTCTAAAGCCAATTAACTTCTGAGGTTAATTGGCTTAGTATGCAAAGACCAATGGATGTCCTATGGCATTATAGGGACACCAATTCACTTATAAGATTTACATGTCATGTTTTCTCTGGGAACTCAAGGCTGTCTGCATAATATTTCCTCCTCCATTTTTTTTCCCATAACAGCTCTGTGACATAGATTTGCCTGAGAGACAGTGTGATTTGCCCAAAGTCACCCAATTAGTTTCCATGGCTAAGGTTATACTTGAAACTCAGCTTCCTCCATATTAGTTCAACACTTTTATCTTATCTCCCAGTAACAGTCTGGCAACATCTGAAGACATACTCTCCAACAGATGCAATACAAAATTTTCAGACTGGTCCATAATATTTTGTCATGACTTTCACTTGTTTCTTAATTTCTAATTAGTGTTTTTACATTTCCAATAAATTATTTTTTTTTATTCCTCTCCACTGGTGCTAAAGCAAGGCAAACTCCAGGTTTGCAGGCTTGAGCTCCTTACAAAAATGACCATATGCTTATCAACTGTAGTGTTAGACCTGCAGGCAAATAGGTCCACTGGTAAGAGTTACCTGTTTCTTTATTTCAGCTGCTGCTTAGGAGAGAGAAGAGGCTATCAAAAAGAAAAAAGGGAGGTGTCAAGGAGCAAGTGAATGGGTATTCCTGTCCACATTTTTCTCTGAAGCCATCCACTGGTAGCTTCAGACCCTCCCATCATTCTACCTTCCAGAATTTATCCCTAAGGCAATGTGGTTGCCTGTCCTGATTCAAAGCTATAGAACTCTGTATAAGAACAGTTCTTATGTGGACCAAGATCCATCTTAGTCCAGCATTTGTTTCTTATGGTGGCCAAGTGGATGCTCCTGGGATGCTCAGAAGCAGAAGATAGAGATCCACCCATCTCCCACTGTTGTTCTCCCACAACTGGTAGTTGGAAGCATGCTGTCCCCAACCCAGAAGCAACATTATGTCCTCAAGAAAAACTGCCTCTGATAGACTTATCCTCCATGAATTTATCTGCTCCCCCTTAAAAGCCATCCAATTTAGTGGTTATCCTCACATTACATGGTAATGAATTCCAAAGATTAATTATGTAGTATGTGAGGAAGTGTTTCTTTTGTTCATTTTAATCTCCTGCCAATCAGCTTCCTTAGGCATTTCCTAATCTAGTATTTTGAGAGAGGAAAATTATCTTCTCCCTGACCATTCCTTGTGTGCCATACATGATTTTATAGATTTCAGTCATGTCCTCCAGTTGCCTTTTTTCCACCCTAGAACACCCCAAATTCTAAATGTTTCCTGTAAGGAATTTGTTCAAGTCCCCTGTTCATTATGGCTGCCCTTTTCAGTGACAGAACTGTATAGAGTACTCCAGATGTGGTCACACCATAGGTTTGGGCATTACAATGTTGGCATTTTCATAGTCAACCCCTATTACAATGACCCCCAGCATTGAACTTGTCTTTTTCACAGCTGCCATATACTAAGTTGAGCTAGCTATTCATTATGACTCTAAGGTCTCAGACTCTAGCAATGCATATGTGACCTTAGGGCTGTTTGCTCAGATGTATCCAAAGAGGTCTATTTATCTCTCTCACAGCTGACTTTGTGACAACCAATGGAAATAGTATTATTTTAGTTACATTTTATGCAAAGGGTTTATATGCTGAGTATTTGCTGTCCTGTATCTCACTGAATCTTGCTTTTGAAAAACAACTATTCCCTTTTGATTTTAAGCTAAATATGCAAATATATATTTTTATTGCATAAATGAATATTTATTTCTAAATTTTTAAAGCTCAGAAGGAGGAGTGTGATACACTGTTAATGAATAAAGAAACCACTGACAATCTAGTAGAGCAAAAGCACATGGAGAAGGGAAAATACAACATCAGCACAATGGGGAAAAGGTATATATTTGTACCCTAAGTTCTAAGCATCATTACACCTGCTACTCCCAGTAAAATCTAAGTGTGCATTTGTGCTAGGTATAGAAATTCTCTGGTATTTTTTCCCAATTAGTTCATATTTAAGGGAGAATTTGCTTTAGAAATTTTTTCAAAAGGTAAAAGAATTCCGGAAAAGTTTTCATGGGTAGAGCATGATGCTCTTGCACTTAGTTAGTTAACAAGATAGACAACGGATGGAGTTCTGTTGAACAATTGGCTCTCCAACAGTCTGAATCCTCCTTGCTTCTCTCACTTCAGTTAAATTCTGAAGGAAGGTACCATATGTGAACTTCTCCCAAAGAGCTTTTTCGGTAGTAGTGCTACCATCACCACTAAGGAGGCGTTCATTGTTCAAGAATTTTTCATCCATTTGTTTTCTTTTCCCACAAATTTTGGGTGAAAGTTTTGAGTAACTCTCAATATATAGAGAGGGTACAAGTTTCTCTGCTAGTGAAAGAGAAACAAATTATGATACTTCAGTCACTGATACCAAAGAAATCCAACACACCTCATATGTCTATGGATAAGAACTTCCATAGATTAATAAAATGAATATCTCCCAGCAAACCATGTAGTTTTCAAAAGTGATAAAGACATAATGCTATTAATCTCTAACTATGTTTAAGAGATGTGGAGCTATTCACAGAAACTACTTCCACCAATCCATCATTTTTTTCCATATAACATTATACTTTTCTCTCAAATTCTGGACAAGACTTAATCATGATTAAAGCTAATTAGATTTTTGTCAAACCAAGTTTTTCATACATCCATTTTCTTCACATTTTGATGGTTGCCATCAGCAATTATTAAGGTGAATGTTCACCTAACTTGTAAGTATTATTAAGACTACACTAGGAGGTAGGAAGGTACAGGGCCGCAACTGGGGGGGGGCAACCAGGGCATATGCCCCAGGTGCCACACTGGGGGGGCGCCAAAATGGGCACAGAATCCATGTTTGCCCCCGGTGACACAGACCCTAGTTGCGGCCCTGGGAAGATGTGTGATTTCATGCATGCATTCTAGTTAGGGATGGCAAGCATTCTTACTATACTTGGCCAGATGAAATGTCAGTGTTAAGACTGTTCATATTCTATTCTAAACTAAAATATGGTTGAAGAGTTTGTAGCTTAGGTTTTGTAAAGCCCTGTCATTTTGCTTAATGTTTCAGTGTACTGTGAGAATAAAGGAAATCAGGTTGTTTCTGTAAACTATAATTCCATGAACCATGGATTAGCATTGTTGTTATTTAAACACAACCTAAAATGTATTTCAAAAACCCTAGTTATTTTCTTTATGATAATGTGGATTTATGAAAATGGTTTCATTTCAGTGAATATGCTGCTAAATTTTGAGTCATATTATTACCTAAGACAGACAAGGCAATTTCTATTTCATTTTAAATGGATTATACACTTACAGATAAATGGATCTGACAAGGGTTAAGATGGTGAGTGCGAGTGCATGATCAATGCTCCAACCTATTTTACACGCCTGTGGCACATTAAAACAGGGTGGGATTTGGCCACGTAATTGTGCCACCATCTTGACTTTTTTAACCCTCCCTCCACCTCTCATTAAAATGCCCCTGCTTACAGTACACGTAGTCCTTGCCTAATGACTATTTGTTTAATGACAGTCTGAAGTTACAACAGCCTTGGAAAAAGTGCTTTATGACCTGTACTCACACTTAACAACTGTCACAAAATGTTGCACCACCCCCACAGTCATGTGATTGCAATTTAGGTACTTGGCAGCCGGCTCGCATTTATGACCAGCTGCAGTGTCCTGCAGTCATATGATTGAGATTTGCAACCTTTTTTGCCAGTTACCAGCAAAAAACATCCTTTGGAGAAGCTGGATTTGACCATGAATCACCCTCGGTGATTTGCTTAACGACTGTTGTAAAAACGGTTGTAAAATTGGGTCTGATCACAGGTGACTCACTTAATGACCACAGCGCTTAACCAGTTTTCCAGTCCCTATTGTGGTTGTTAAGTAAGGGCCACCTGAATATGGACATATACCTTCATGTATGAACTTAAGGCCATCAGATCTGGATGGCAAATATCCAGATGACCATTACATGGACAGAAAAAGATACACAAAACTCTAATTCTTTGCTACTATTCAATGGCCACACAGTGTTTTACAGCTCAGATCTGAGAGACTGACTTAATCTTCAATTCTTTCTGTGAATGTCCAGAGGCAAATTTGTAAAAAAGTACAACCATTATAGAAGCATTACTGGAAAACTGTCAGCTAATCCATTGGATCAGACAATGTTTTAAAGTATTTGTGATTAGAATGAAATAAAGTTCATCCTCTAAAAACAAGCTGGAAACCTATCCTGGTTAATACTCCTTCAACGTATTGTTAGCAACTTATATTTACCATTGTGAAATCATTTTCCCCTGCAGCAGAAGACTGGAACAGGAATTGTTCAGTGGTATCTTTCCAAGCATATCTAACCCATTCCAGCGCTCTCTACAGTCAATGGGCAGACCTAAAGAAAGAAAGAAAATGGCACAAATATATTATGATAGCAACTCTCATCTGCACCCATAAACTTTATGTTTTATCTTTTGAAAAGCTTCTGCTGCTTAATAAGATTTAGCCTCTTACTTTTAATCTCAGTGCAATGGCAAGGAAACCTCTAGTATTGCTCTGGCCTGTTACACTGTTGTCATGGATACACAAGTAAAGTGCATTACTTCCTCTACTAAAAAAAGAGAAGATTCTGAAAGAGTGCCTTGTAGGATTTACTAGCTTTGTAGTATAGTTAGCTACTAAAGGCCTAAATAAGAACATGCTTGTGGGTAATATGTAGGGGGAGAAGAAGTATATCCATATATATTTATATTTATATTTTTATCTTTATCTTTATGGAAGTGTTAAATTCAGTCCCTGTTATTGCCCTTGCTTACTTTATGAATTATCTCCCCCCCCAAAAAAACCCACTTGTGTATTTTGTTCTTTTTATTATGATTCACAAATCCAAATGGACACAAACTTTTACACACTAGGTTATTTTAACATAATTCTGTTCTTGCAATAGTAACATAACAGAGTAGTTATCTACTGATGCTACCCTAGACCAGTAGATATTTCCTGGCTGGTGAAAATATATTGAGGCATACTGATTGGTTGATCAATAGTGAATGGTCTCTCTCTCTCTCTCTCCCCCCCCCCCCTCACACACACACAGAAACACACACACACAGAGACTGAGAGACAAAGAGACAAAGATACAGGCACCTGAGTCTGCCAATCACTGATCAACTCTGAAATGTTTAGATCAGTGTTTCTCAAACTTGACAACTTTAAGATGTGTGGACTTCTGCTGGCTGGGGAATTCTGGGAGTTGAAGTCCACACATCTTAAAGTTGCCAAGTTTGAGAAACACTAGTTTAGATGGTCACAAAAGCAGGCGTGGGTAAAGCAGAATAAAGTTTACACATGCTGGCTCTGTAATAGATTCAGCAGGGAAACCTGATTATTTTCCAGAACTCAAAGGATCAGCGTAACACCAGTTAAAGTATGGAAAATGCCAGTGTTACATATCAAAAGGAACATGAGGTTCCAAGCATTATGGTGCCTATTTAAACTGTAAGTGAAAAATGGGACAGAAGGGGCAGGAGGATGAAGTTGAAGCTGAATACCTGTGAAATTACTGTCAGTATCTTTATGCATGGCAACAATCTTTAATGCAAAAGAAATAATATCATTCAGCTAGCACTGATCTTGAATTACTGGGTCCAAGCAGGACTGACAGTGTGGAACCTCTTTTATGCATGAAGCACACCACTGCTGCTCAGTAAATGTGAATGTAGTGCCACAGCTCCAGTCTTTAAAAAGTGACAACAAGCTGCACATCAATGCATAGCATTGCAAGTGAAGAAGTAGGAGCTCTTAGATAGTTATGGATTGTATTATTTTGTTTTATTTTTCTTTTCTTCTTCAATTTATACTATTGTGATTGCAACCTCTAGGTCCTAGTTATGCATATAGAAGTCCAGATGATCACTATATGTTTTCCTTTGCTAGATTTTTGCAGCACAGATCTGCTAGCCCCTACCAAGTGATATTGTTGTACATTTCAGTCCATCAGTTATATGCTAAGGTCCAGAAATGAAGTTTTCAAATATTTAAAAGTTGATTGGGTGCTTTTCCAAAGCCCAACCTGAGCAAAGAGGGAATACCAGCTGAAGGTCTCTATGGAAGTTCTTTCCCTCTGGAACAGCTTGCCCCACAGAGCAACAGCAGCCCCAACTCTTATATACTTCCAAAGAATCATTATTTTGGAAGGCTTTCAAGGACTGATTGGAGTAGGCATCAAATGAAGATTGTTTTGTGTAAAATTATTTAATCAACCATTCTAATTAATATTGTTGCATCCATATACTATATATCGTACTGTTGTTCTGTTGTACACTGCTTAGAGTTATTCAAGATAGTGTAGTATAGACATTTTTAAAGATTAAATGAATGAATGGGTCATCCAGATTTCAATAGTCCAGGTCTGGTAGCTCTAAATTACCTACAAGAAACACTACTGTAGCTGCTTTCATTTTAAAAAAAAGTATTTAGCATCAAGGTATCTGAAGGAAATTATTTAATAGCTTCTGATGCAGCCCAAGTCCTCCCTGTTTAAAAATCCACAAAGGCAATTTTTAGTTAGCCTGGACTATATATTCACAATAGGGTTTTTTTCAATTTAGTGATTTTTATATGATAATTCAGCATCTAATATGGGGAAAGGAATTCAAATGACATTATCTGAGAATGTGAATATATGATTCATATCAAGGAAATCTTGTGTTAGACATGAAAAAGAGCAGAATGTTATCTAATTAAAACACAATCTTAAACACCATAAATATAAGGAAATTCAAATGAAATTAATGCACACAATCCCAACAGGTCTGTGTGTGTGTGTCTGTGTGTGATTTTATGGACACAGCCAGTAAAAACAACAAAAGTAATGTATCAGAAAGTTTTTTGAGACATATATTATCCTTTCCAGACAAAGAAAGACTTCCTCCCAAGAAACATGAGCTTAATTTAGACTTTCCACAAAGGTTTTTTTTTTCCATGTTTCAGCACCTTTGAGAATTGCACAAAAGTAGATTTTGTAATTCAAACATTTGCTACTTTACTTTCACTTTTTATGTTTTTATGTAATGGAAGGATGAGGAATTAAGAGGCTAAAGAATCCTCTTCTTATGCCCGTTCACCAAATCCTGTTTCTTTCCTTTGTTATGCACATTTCAGTGCTTGTGAATTGGCCACAGCAGAGCCATGCAGTGTGCAACAGTTTGTCCCTAACAAAAACAGATAGAAGCTGTTGCACATTCTGTTGCTTGCCACAGTTTCAGATGATCAGTGTTAATGTCCCCATTTGACCCCACTGCATTTTGACAGTCAAACTGGATATGACGGTAACTAGGGCTTTCCAGATGACCCATTCCTTTCTTGCTCCAGCATGTGTCTGTCTAGTCCAGGGTTTCTCAACATTGGCAACTTTAAGATGTGTGGGCTTCAACTTCCAAAATTCCCTAGCCAGCGTTTTTGAAGTCCACACATTTTAATGTTGCCAACATTGAGAAACACTGGTCTAGGGTGTAGTCTTCAGACTCAGGAGTTTTTCTGATTACTGACTACTAATCCTGCTATAAAAAGCTAAGCTAAATATACTATTAATTATAGGAAACAGTTTACCAAGGTTGTCCAGTCACAGTGCTCTAAAGGAGGGATTTTATATGATACTTTATTCAAGTCTGTTCTGTGCTGCTTGCTTAGTTGTCTCATCTGTTTGAAGAGCTTTAGTCAAATAAGAGAAGAGGTAGTTTATTGTAACTAGCGTTAGTCACTTCTATTGATACCCTACGTGGCTTAGGGCCTGGTTACTTGTGGGACTGCCTGTCTCCCACAGTATTTGCCCAGCCAGCTCAATCTGGCAGGGTTGGCGTGCTCCGGGTTCCATCGATTAAACAATGCCACTGATCAGGACCCTGAAAGCACACCATCTCCATAGCGGTGCCTGCCCTCTGGGGAGGGGGTTTCCCCCAAAATTTGAACAGCTCCCACCCTACTGGTATTTCAAAGAGCCCTAAAAACCTGCTCTTTGCCCAGGTCTTTGGCAAAGACAACTGACACTTCTTTCTTCCTTTCTGTTCCCCTCCGGATTTGTTTTCTTTGCCGTTGTTGTTCTTTTGTCTTGTGCTGTTTTTGTGTTTTTTGTATAGTTTTTTGTTCTTACATGTTTTTAACAATTGTAAACCGCCCAGAGTTGCTGGGAGTTGGGTGGCATATAAATTTAATAAATTGTTGTTGTTGTTGTTATCACATTATACACAAGAACCTTAAATCACAGCTGCCAATTCTTTAGCTGGTGTTGGCTTTCATTTCCATTGAGTTCTTCCCAAGAATCTGGGATGTCATAATGTGTGGGCGTAGAATATGTGAGGATACAGGCAGCATGGCCTTTGTAATTGACAGATGGAAATTTTGCCAATGTGCAAATTTTCTAAGTACCATCCAAGGCTTTTTGGTATGGCACCCAGTGTGTCAATAACCACTGGGACCACCACTGCCATTTTTAAAAATTATTATTATTATTATTATTATTATTATTATTATTATTCCTAACCAAATAAGTATACCTTCTAATATTTATTCTTTTTCCAATATTTTCCTTTTTCTTTTTCCTCAATACATTGAATAATTTAAATGTAGATTACAGAAAGAGTGCTTTGGCCTATAAATATAATAATAATAGTAATAGTAATAGTAGTAAATATGTAATAACTGTAATATAATAGCTGTAATAATAAAAATGTTCCTTGATTATAGAATCAAACTTTAAAATAATTTAAAGGAGTCTTGACCTTCCCCTTCTCTTCACATCTGTCCGTTTGACATTTGTCAGGTTTCATCCCTTCCAAAAATCTACTGTGCTTTCAAATTTCATCCATTAAAAACTAGAAAACTTGTACCTTTTTCCAACTGTAGTCATGAGAGGCACAAAAGATCACTCCTGAGCTGAATCAAGCAGCCTTGTAGTTAATTTAAGTCTGAAATGTTTTCAAAGTAAGAATTGTGATTCAGATAGATCCTGGGAGTTTATACAGCATTTTACTTAATTAATTAATTAATTTACTTAATCAGTAACAGCTTTGTTCCTAGGCAAATGGCAATTGCTCAATCTGGACTGAAATTGCAATGGTGTATATATGTGTGTGTATCTACAGAAGGCTTAAATTTGAATTCTGTTGCTCATATCCAATACCAGCCAACAGTCAACCATGTTCCTGATTTCACATGCAATTTAATGCTAACCCAGGATTGTGCTGCATGTCTAAAGTCCTAAGTACAGTTGCATGAAATACATGCCCTTGAACTTTGCCTATGTATTCAGGCCTGTGCTTAGTTTATTTAATACATTCTTTTGCACAAATTGAATAGTAATCAGTTTAGAAAGAATATTCTTACTAAACTTCAAATTTCCCTACAATGTAAAGCCCACTGAAACTTAAATGGATTTATTTCTAAATTTAAGATGTTTAAGTCAGGATTATCTGTTACTCAAAGACTTTTGAAATGGAACATTAAAGAAGCATGGATAGTTCAGAAGGAATATGCTTTATATTTAATATAGGTAAATTTAATATATCTATGTCTATTTCAAATCTAAAGCTGATGTTCTAATCCAAGTTTAGTTAGGAAAATTGCTTGTTTCTCTACCATGTTGTTGACCCTTCCTGGTTAATTTGTGTTTCCACGAGCTCAGCGCCTCCCCAAATTTCTTGTGGTCTTTTAAAATCTACTGAAACCATTTATGGGATTGCTTAAGTAAGAACCCGTTGGCAGAGATTAGAGCATCCAAGTTCCACTTTTGTGTTTAAAAGAAAAAGAGGTCACTTGAAGCCGCCAAAATGTTTTTTCTGCAGCCCCCAAGAGACTTCAATTGTGGCAAGGTTTCCCAACATTTTGAGCTAAGCAGCATACAAAAATGTGTAAGTCTTAGAATAAGTTCAGCATGGTTTAAAAAACAAACTTCAAAATCCCCACTAACTAACTACTAAAAAAAGAAAAAACTGAAAATCTGGATTAGTTCCTGGTCCCAGTTCCTGGGGACTGGCGGTATGGCAGGTCTGCAGTATGCAATTGTAGTTGCTAGGGCTGTTTTCTGTTGTGTGATCGACTGTTCCTGGGTTTGGAGGGGCTGGTTATTTGTTCTTTGGATTCTATTTTACTTTTGTACCATTTGTAAGTTGCTGAGACCCTTTTTGGAAATGAGCAGCATATAGTAAATAAATAATAAACTCCTCCCCCTATTTGTGACATAACCCTGTTTATTTATTCCACTCACTGTGGATCTCAGCTTCCCTGAACAATGTTGTTGTGCCCACCCCGATATATGCAGTTTGATGCAGCTTACTTCCAAGGAAGAAAATACAGATTAGAGTGTGCAGTCTTCAGAAAAGCCTTGGATGACAATACTGAGAATCTTTAAACTATGTGCATGAGGTTTGGAAGGATGTACAGAGAAAGAGAGGGCTACTCACACTGAGCGCACTAGTTCTTGTTCCCTTAAGAACATCTGATTATGAATTCTACTTACACTCTTTTTCAAAGTGCAAATAGTGTACTCATTTTCTCAACTGAAAATGCTATTAAAACAAGGTAAGGGTGATGCACTGTTTCGGAAACCATTACACCCTCTATGAACATTTACATAAATACAAGCAAATATAATAACTTATTTCCTTGTCACTAAAATGAATAATCACTTTTTTATCCCTTAAAGTTTACTAGAATGAATAAAAGCAGCCTAATTACACCTCCATGTTCATAAGTGGGTTATTTGCATTTTTCTTCTGCAAACTAAGCTGAATTCACATTCATGGAATAGAGCTTTCCCATTTTCATTTTCTCTTTGCGTTCCTTGGTTTCTGAAAACTGTCCTTGAAGGCTGGGGATCCTCAACAATGGTATATAAAGGACTACTATAAAACAGGGAGTCGACAGAAGTACCATGTACATAAACACCAGAACAATTTAAATTTTAAGCTATAGGGAATGATCTCTACCTGACAATATATTTATCTGTGACACATTCAATGTAGGGACAATCAGAATATCACTTGGGACCCTATATTTGGTGACAGATAAAATGTTAAGCATGCTATATATATTTAAATGAAAGTAGTATTTCAATGTGATAAGGTATGTCTAATTTGGCACCAGAAATGTGCCACCCAAAATCAATATTTTTACAAAATTGCTTTGAAAGTCCATATTAAGTGCATCATCAGTTATTATGCTAGAAGGGCATTATTTAATATGCACAGCTTTTCTTTTGCTCTGTTTTTTAAACTGCTGCCTTCAAAATCTGCCTTCAGTGTGGAGAGAGTTAATTTAAATTTGATAACAAATGGGCCTGCTTTTGAAATGAGTGTAGCCTGGCAACTTCCACTGAGAACCTGTCATCGGGCCTCAATTATGTATGCAGCTTCTTTGAGAAATAGTTTCACACATCTGACCCAAGGAGCATAATGTTGTTGTCCATGATTTTTTTAAAAAAATGTGTATGCAGGCAGGGTTTCATTTCTGGACATTCTTCTTCTAAGCTGCTGCCTATGTCTCTTCCCCAGGACAAACAGACATGCATAAAACACTGGTATAACAATTTTAATATTTTTAATTGAAATATTTCTCCATTTTCTTACTTGCTTTTGCACTGAATCTTTTCTTCCTTTCTTCTATTTTTCTCTAATGCCTAATGATTCATCTGACCTAATCTCTGTGCGTGTGTGTTTACATACATACACACACCCTCACCCGCACACCCCAGTATTTCAATGCTTACTTTCAGGGTCTCCTTATCAAAGCAGTAGTGTGAAACCAGACAGACAAAGGGTTAACTCCAACACCATTTCATTTTTTTTTCAAAATGGCTGCTTTGTCTGTGTGCATACACCAATAGCAAATGTCCTTCTGTTATTGTACAGCCAATTTCATGTGTCAACTATTCATATGCTAATACCAGTACAGTTTCTCACTTTTTCCCCCCTCCATAGATAAATTGTAAAGATTCTTACAGACAGTGAGACTTGGGAATAAACAGCTTTTTATTTCTGAAGTGATAAATTAGGTTTTATTCAAACAACAGGCAACACACACGGATGACCAGTATTGTTTCTATTCATCATGACTTTGCCTTCTAGATTTTTTTATTCAGGCTTGGAACAGTTGGAAAATATTTAGCAGATACAGTTAGGCTTTATTTAAGTGACTTCAATGAATTCATTTGTTTTTGTTTTCAGGATGTAGAAATCACTTTTTCCTAGCAGTAGTATAAATCAAATCAGTGAAATCTATTACTCCTATATTAAACATTCATTTTTAAATTTTAAAATAAACCTGGAAGCATGAGTTCAAATGAATCTACTTTTTTCCTGTTGATATTATCCAAATGTTGCCACATAATTTCCTTTTTAAAATGAAGCTCAGTAGAGCTAGAAAGCAAGGAAATCCCATTCAAATATTTTATGTGTTAATATCCTAGAAAGGTTTCCTAGGATATAAAAGATTAGCATGATTTTCACCTCTAAAATATTTTTTTAGGTTCACAAAATATTCAATAAAATGAATATATGTTTCACAAATAGCAAGATCTATTTTAATAACTGTAAATGAAGGGCATTTTTCTCTTTGGATTACAAGTGAGCATCGCTAAAGAAAAACACTAGATTTCTGTACCAATTTGCTAATGAAAATAAGTTCAATATATCAAATTCAATTAAATTCTCAAGATATGTTGCAAAGGTGGTGTTTAAACCATGCTTTTAAAACTTGAGTCTGATATAGTCTACTCTGCTATACAGGTCATAAGGATACTATCTTTATTCAATTTGATTTTTTTTGCAAAATATTTTAAAAGGTTGAATATTTTGAAATAGCCATTTTATTTTCAAGGAAACAGGCATAGGATTGCAGCCACAATGGATTTTAATGAAGCGTCTGCACTACCACCTGAATTAATCTTTCTAATTCTGCACTGATTGTGGCATCATTGCAATATTAGTACATCCAATACACCCAACTTTATCAGAAGGGGCACCTCCCCCCACACACACACTTTTTCTAAAATAAATCGATATCCACTTGCTATACTTCTGAATAGGCACTTATAAGATGGCACTGTTGTACATATTAATTAGTTCTCTTAAAGCACAGTGTTTACTCAGAAGAACATCTGACATTTTCCATTGGGCCTTACACTGAGTAATTATGCTTAGGAGAACAGCCTAAAGGGATATAACTGCCTTTTTATAAATGTCTATAAGAGAAGCCAAAATATAGAAACAAACAGTTTCCTGAAAAGGTTGGTACTGATTATTATTTTTTTAAGTGTGCAAATAAAATAGGCAAATTAGAACAATAGAGATAATTAGTGAGTGGAATACTAGTTTTAAAATTAATGAATATTTTTTTTAAAAAAAATGAAGGAATGTTTGGGTGTTTTAATCTAGTAGACCTGAAACTCTGTGACTCTGATTGTGATATGATATTGCAGGAGATGGCAATTTTTTTCTCTTAAAGGGATAGGATAGTGGTTACTTTACCAAAAATGAATGTTTTTCCAGTCACATTTGTTTTTTGCCTTTCATAGATCATCTGCATGCACCATTTGCTCTCCAGGCTTCTGTGTAGTATGGAAGGTTCCCTTCTGCATATGGATCTTGGGAATGTTACTTAGTCAAGGTTCCTGAAACAGGAAGCTTGATTAAATGACCTAGCCTGGCATCATAGTAATTCTGTGTTTTTTCTGTGGTTTGAAGAATTAGGAGAAAAGCCTATTAACAATCTTTCTTTTTCTAGGTATTCCATGAAGTAATTAAGATCTGTGACCTACTTTGCAAGAAGGATGGCCCCAGCTTATTACACTCAAGTTGTGGAACAATAAATGATCTCAAGAAATGAAATGACATGACATGGGTATTTCATCCCCATTACTTCCTTTCTGTGGGGTTTCTCATTCTTTTCTCTGAAACTCTCTTCAACAGTCATGGGTTAGTAACCCCAATTTTCTTCCTAGTGTTTTTTTTTTCTTCCTAGTGTTTTTCCTGTTTGGTTGTGACAGGAATTAACTGACCAGCTTGTCATCTGAACCTGACTTCCTGGGCTGAGAGAGTGACTAGCCCAAAGTCACCCAGCCAGCTTTCATTTCTAAGGCAACTCACAGTCTCCTGGTTTCCAGCCTAGACCAAATTGGTTCTCAGGTTATCAGAGTTAAATATCAGAGTTATTTATATAACATATTTATTATTCAGAAATAATTAGTTTTTACTATTAACTAATTGTCTATTTGTTATTTATGTCTTGACTATAAGGAAGACCCTGTTTTGGTAAAGCTATATGCCATGTAGCTCTAGAATAGAATTAGGGAAGTCATAAGTGAGTTACAAGTTATCTTGAGTTTCTATAAAGTCCTAATATATAATCAATATCTGGCCCTGGTTCAATATCAAATTAACATCAGCAGCTTTGCAGCTATACAAGCCTAGTCAGATCTTGGTAACTAATGGAAGGAATGCAGCAGTAAAACAGTTACATCCAGATCACAAAGACACATTATAAGAAGCAAATTCTTGTGATTTCAACACAGTGGGCTTAATATTCTGGGCAGAAATCCCAGCAGAGCGCTCCCTGTCAAACTCAATGAGATCCTAGGCTGAGACTGGATACATTACATTCAGAAAAATATAAAATCCCAATGATTCTGTAAAATAGCAGTCTCATTCTTCAAATTTTCTATGCCAGTGAAGTGATTTTCATTTAAATGATATCTATTTGCCATCTACTTAAGAATTAAAATCCACTACAGCAGATAGAAACAATATAATTTTCCTATTTTCTAAATCTAACATAAAAATGAATTTAAATAATTTGTTAAATCCAAAACAAAGTACATAAAACTGTTGCCAAAACAATTCTATTTAATTCAATAAAACATTCACCATAGCTTCTCTATTACTCAGATGCATGCCATTAATTTAACTCTTTTCTGAATAATTATGAAAGATTAAATGGACACCTCTTTTTATTTATTGTTTATTTATCTGTGTAGATAGCATCACATGTCATTAGGTTGC
Organism: Candoia aspera; assembly: GCF_035149785.1. Lineage (NCBI taxonomy): Eukaryota > Metazoa > Chordata > Lepidosauria > Squamata > Candoiidae > Candoia > Candoia aspera. Next base: position 227,698,888 of record NC_086154.1, on the reverse strand, counting down.
AACTTTTTAGGATGTTTTATGTGTGTGTATTTGTTTAAATTAGCTAAGCATTCAGGAATGTGCAAATCTCAACAATTACATGCTTACCTGTGTCAGCTACCTTATTATATTACCTACTATTTTCCTCAAGCACATTTTAGTTTCATAATTCAGTAAACAGTAATAGTAATAGTAATAATAATGGTGCATATATCATTAAGTGTAGTACATGCATGGTTTTAGGGTTCATTGTGACAGTTCTATTAAGTAGCTAATATTATTAACTCAATATTGCAGTGCTGCAATAACAGAAGTAGTTGATTTGAGCTCTAGAAAACTAGTTTTCTCTCTTCTGGTATTAGGGATTATATATGTTAAAAAGCTCCTAGCTACCTACTTGTAAAGCTGTTCCCTTTCAAGTTAAGCATCATCCAAAGCACAGTAAAGAACCAAGAAATAATAAGCCAAATAAATTGAATCATGAGGTAAGAAAAAGGAAAGGAAATATAGCTAAACATAATGTGTATCTATACCATCCACTAGAGCTCTCCATACCTTGCTATCCATACAGTACAGTATAAACCATCCTTGCTTCCATCACATTGCCATTTGCTTCATACATTGCCTTTTGTTCTTTAAACAATTCATCACTTTCTTTTTCAAACCCCATTGCTTCCAATCATCCTAAACTTTCTTGGTCTTCCCTTTCTGCTCATAGTTCTTTCTTTTCATTCATATTTCCTTCATATGTTTGTTTTGCAATTTGTTCCCCATTGATTCTCTCTAAATGACCAAGGTACTTTCCATACTGGTCATTCATTTTGTATTCAGTTCATATTCATTCAACCATTCATTCCTGACACTTCAGTTGGTCTAGAATGCAGCAGTATAGGTGGTTATGGGCATTCCTTGTTATGCCCAACTAACACCACTACTTGACTAGCTGCACTAGCTCCCTATTCTGGGTGCACTTCAAAGTGCTGCTTCTCACCTACTGTATAAAGCCCTGCATGACATAGGACTGGGTTATTTGTGGGACCATCTTTTCCCAAAATATTTGCCTGTCCCACACGCTTGAATAGGGAGGGCATCCTCCGGGTCCCTTCTAGGAAGCAAGGTTACACTGTAGGACTGAGGAGGCATGGAAAGGTGAGGCGAGAGAGGGAGGGAGGCATCGCCAAGGTGATGCAATGTAGCCTGTTTGCTTTCAGTACTGAGGGATTCTAACTCTATATCTGTTGGTTGGCTTTACATTACTTCAAGCTAAACTGATATGGCAAATAGTGATTATTAGTTTTAATGCAAAAAACAAGTTTCAGAGGATTAATATTTATTATGCTTTCCCTGCTTCAATGTGTCCTTAATGTGATAATTTATATTTTACTTTAAATTTGTTACAATAGCTCTTTGAGATAAGGCAAAGTATACATTCATGTGCTAAATAATAACACATGCTTAAAGCAGGGCAGAACATAACACAAATAAATAACTCCCACATAAAAATAAATTACCTTTCTAGACTAGGAGTGGGGGCAGAGTGAGGAGATAGTTGTGGGAGTCAACATTAGATTTCAATTTCTGAAACTATATTCAATCTTTTTAAGCATCAGAAATATATATTAATGTCTTGAAATGTCAGGCTATGACATATGAAGAAAATCCCAGACATAAGACACAAGATAAACAGCTATAAAATTGCTTTAAATGTAAATAATTTAAATAAGGAGAACACTACATAAAGACAAGAGCTGTCCTCTGCCTTTCCACTTTATCTTTCTTTCCTTAGGAAAACAAAAAGAAGGCAGATTTTAAGCACACCACTTCAAATTTTTGCATGGTAGAAATATTTTAAAATATTTAAAAATTTTAAAAAATCATTATTTTATTTCCAGTAAAACATTATTAGCTTACTCAATATTCTGAGTTTGTAATTAACTGACAGGTAGAGTTATCCTGAGAAACGAAACTCTTTTTCTCTCCACAAGCAGGAAGCTTTGTAATGTTGGCATATATTTGCTTTATATTTTATGCAGAAACTAGCTGAGCTGACTTGGTCGGTGCCTGAATAAGAATTTTCTACCTCATTACTGAATAATGAGTCTATGTTTGGTTGCTAGTCATGATACGTGTATACTGCCTTTGGTATCAAAGGCAGCTTCTTCCTTGCTGGACGGGCATAGACCAGAATTAGAAACTGAAGACTCAAGTGACAGCAAATCCAGTGAAGCATCAGAGTCCATCTCCAATACTTCATGCCCTCTTATTCAGTTTTTAAATCTATCCATCCTATCTAAGTGGTCCTACTGCCCCCACATTCAGAGGAGAAGTTCTCAAACTTCTCTAGTAATCAGGGAGTCCCTGAGAAACATTCTTCACTCTGCTTCTCACTTCCCACAAGTAAAGGTAAGGTAAAGATTCCCATTTAGTAGTGTCTAATGACACACTAGGGGGTGGTGCTCATCTCTATTTCCATGGCCAAAGAGACAGCATTGTCTAAGGACACTTCCACATCATGTAGCCAGCCTGACAATCACAGAAACACTGTTACCTTCCTGCTGAAGTGGTACCTATTTATCTACTTGCATTTGCATGCTTTCAAATTGCTAGATTGGCAAGAGCTGGAGCAAGTGCAGAAGCTCACTCCGCCATGTGGCACTTGGGTCTCAAAGCGCCGAACTTGCAACCTTCCGGTCGACAAGCCTGGCATCTAACCACTGAGCCACCACGCCCCCCTCAGCACCCACAAGAGAAGCCAGTAGTTGCAGAACAAGGCTGCTGGCTTTTTTTATAGTCAGTTATTGTACAGCGCTTAAAGAATGGATCTTCCAGAAATACTTTGTAGACTTTAAAGCAGTGTTTCTCAGTCTTGGCAACTTTAAGATGTGTGGACTTCAACTCCCAAAATTCCCCAGCCAGCATCTTAAAGTTGCCAAGATTGAGAAACACTGCTTTAAAGGAAATCCTTGCTACTTGATCAATTCTAAAAATTAGCAGGAGCAGGATTCCTCTCCATGGTCCTGAAAACCCAATGTCTTTGACAGGTTCTGTCCATGGTATTACACCTGCTTCACTTCATACTGTTCAATTTGAGTGCCTCACCTAAACTGACCTCTTCTGTTTCCCTACCACTTCATTGCTATATACTCCATGACAGGGTTTCTCAACCAGGGTTCCAGGGAGAAGTCACTAGGGGTGCCCTGGGATATCATGATTTATTTAAAACATTATTTCAAATTTGGGCAACTTCACATTAATGAGGTAAGTTTCATTCTTTATTTTTAGTTTAAGAACACTGTTAATGCAGTGTTCTTCTGGCCTATGTTTAAGCCTGAATGTGCAGGGGTTTCCCAAGGAGCTAGAACTTTTGAATTACAGTGTATGATAGATTTCCTAAGGTGCCTTTAAAGTTCAAGTCTGGATAAATATCTGTATCTATATCTGTATTTGTATCTATATCTCTTATCTATAACTCTGTATCCGTATCATTTTTTCACCTGACTTCTGCCTTTGCACATGACATAAAATATATGGCACATATTTAAGAAAATCTGATCAAGATTTCAAAGCCTGGGAGATGATATTTCAGTTTTGCAAAGCATCTAGTTACATCAATAATAAAGACTATTAAAGAGTATACCTTGGAGGAAACTATATCTCTAAAATTCTACAGAAGCAAAATTAAGATCCTTTGAAAGTGCCTCAACATGAGTTTGGAAAACGTGACATAATTATTTATGTTTATAGCTCTGAACTATTAGTATTAATACCATACCTTTGTAGTATAAGTTTTCTTACATTTCAATCATGATAATAAATAAAAAAAACTAAGTAAGATATCATATAGCTTCCTAATGTAACTTGCACTTAAAGTACAAGGCTCAATTTGCCCAACAGAAAATATAATAGTGAAATCCTATGAACTTCTACTCAGCATTGTCTATTAAGTTCAATGGAGCTTGCTCTCAAATTAGTATAGGATCTCTTCCTTATTAATCGTATTAATTGGAGATACATCTGATTCCCTGGACATTACCTTCCAGCAAAAAAGCAAATTGAATTACTATTATATAAATTGGATTTCAATGCTTTCGTGTTTCTCTAAGAAGAGAAACGGGAGTATGGGACAGGCTGTACAACTTTTTGCAAGGTGTGGGCAACAATTTCAGGTTTGTATGACTAGAAGAAACTGTACTACAGAGGAGATTTGGGGAGAGTTTTTCTAACTTAGTTTAGTAATTTGTTATTCTTTCACTCTGTAATGCCAAATTACAGAGAAGCAATTTTGTTAACGAAAACAACATGGTGTATTCTATTGACTGGAGCATGTTTCTTACGGTGCAGTTAATGAAGCTCCCTGGTCCAGAATTGTTTATGCAACATTAAATCTGTTAGGGTACAAACTTTTAAGATTGGATGCAACAACAGCCTGTTTTCTTGCTGAGTCACTATGCAGTGTCTGGGGAAACTTATTTTAGCATCTGGTAGTGGCAAAGGAATTTGTGTACCAGAGCAACCAGGAAAAGGAAAGGAGTTTGGGTAATTGATGACTACTCCACCTCTTTTCTCTATTGAGCAGGGTGTCTGGTTTATATTGTCTTCAAATAGCATGTCTTTGATTTAATGTCTCCAAAATTATATCAATCCTTGCAAAGCAGTTTTGTATAGAAAGCTCCACTTCTGTTTTTCATCACTTCCAGCTGACTGCTTAGTGTAAAAAAAAAAACTCAAATAAATATTTTGTATAAAATATGGTTCAGTGTTTTATCAAAAGTCAATAACAGGACTAACAGGAGACTGGGAATAACAGAACAAATGATTGTATCTCAGCAAATTTTATTGCCATATCCTTGATTTTAATGGTTGTCTTTCCCACATCTCTTCAAAACTTTCTTTTCTGGTATTACAGCCTAAGTCATTCCCACAAGAGGTGTTTTAGCATCACCTCCTTTGTGCGCGTGAGAAAGAGAAATATGGAATAGATTACAGATAGGTTATCTTCCTAGCCGGTTGTTGACATCTGCTTATTCACATAAAATCTATTAGGGAACAGTTAAGAACAGTCCAGTTCTTAAAACATTTTTCCTGAAAAAGTGTGCATTTGTGCATTTACACACACATACACACTATACATACATACATACATACATACATACATGATAGAAAAGTCATGTATCCATCCCTGAATAGATTATTAAAGCTAATGAATGGCCCTCTTGTACATGGATCTTAGGTTCAGTATATATCTTCAGCCCCCTCCCCCCCAAAACAGCAATAATCCAAGAATGCTTGGGGGATGCTTTGGATACTATTTTTGAACCCTAAGTTTTCCAACTTTGAATACAGCTTCAAGGAAGCCAACTGAATAAGCATAGGGCCTGGTTACTTGATGGGCCACATCTCTTCACAGCATCTGCCTGGCTGATTCTATCCTGCAAGGTTGGCATGCTTTGGGTTCCTTCAATTAAATAATGTCATCTGTCAGGCTCTCAGAAGTGTGCCAACTATTTCTATGATAAAAATGATGTCAGGTTTTTTTCCTAATGTAGAGTGTTTTTTTAAGTATTGAGAATATTTAACATTATATTTAAGATAAAATAATATTATTTTATGATACAATGTTTTGATTAGTGGGATGCAATTCTACTCTTTCAATGAAAAAATACAAGACTACTTCCACTACACATGATGCATCTATAAACACATTTTTGGTGCAAATGAGGATAGATGGATCAGTTTATCTACATTAGATAAATGCTTTTTATAAACTTTTCCTTTCTGTATTCTCATTATTTTGCATTTTTGTCTTACATAAGTTGTCTTACATGAATGTACATGCATGTCCACTTTCCTCAAGAGCCTTTGAAATGATGTGATTGTTTTAACTGTGCAAAAAGATGTGCTTTAAATCCATTCCCATGTATTGTAAAGCACATCTTTGAAGGCTCTTCACACTAACGTATATATACAAATGATATAATTGTCATCTTGTTTTAAATGAAAAAGTGGCTGGTGGGTGGTCAGGTTTTTTAGTGTGTTACCAAATGCTATTTTCTCCCTTAAAGCTCTCCACCCTCAAAAACACTTCTTTAGAAATCTGAAATGTTTGGCTTAAGCCACTTTAGGAAGCGTTGATTGGCTTTGGAAGCTACAGATGGGATCCTGAGGATTGCATGATGTCCATGGCCCATATGTTACCCCCCACCACACTTTCACTCTCATGGATAAGCTGTGTTATGCCATCTTTCACATCCAGACCAGTAAGCGCAAACTGAATTACAGCTTTCTGCTGTGGAAGCAATAAAATGATGATTTAATAGACCTCAGGAAGGGCAGAAGAGGATGACCATCAGTGCTGGATTTAGGCATAAGCTAAACATCCTTCATCTTAGGGCCTCACAATCTGCTGGGCCTTACAAAATTTCAAAATATCACTTCTCTAATTTTGCAAAAGAGTTCATTATTACTTATATTAATAAAAGTGATCCTGATTACTTACTTTGTCAGCATTTTCAATATATATTAATGTATCTTAACATTATTTTAAGAATTACATTTAAGTATTGCTTCCAGGGTTTACTATCTTATAATCTATGAGAGAGATCAAGTCAGCCAGATGATAAATATGTAATCAGTTAATGCATTCATCTGAAAATAATTTGTATTTTTCACTGTAAATACCTTGCTATTATTTATTTGTTTGTTTATTTATTTATTTAAAAGATTTGTCTGGCCGCTCACCTTAAACAACTCTGGGTGGCTCATAACAGCAGTAAAACCCAATAACTATAAAAACCATAGAACCACAAAACGATAAAACAAAACAACAACCCGGCACCTTAATCATCCCCTTAGGATGCCCCACAGAGCTCCCATTGCCCTCATTATTAAATAATTAAAAGGTGTATATATATATATATATATATATATATATATATATATATATATATATATGTTTTCAATTTTTTGTGGTGACCCAAGGTCCTCTTTTGGTATGCACCTTAGTGAGACCTTCTGGTACATTTTAACAAGGCCTCCAAGCTTTATTTAGGGCCTCACCAAGTCTAAATCTGGCACTGAACCATGCTAGCTCATCTCTTCATTGCTATTTCTTTTCACTTTCCATGCTAGAGGAGACCACTTTCCATGCCATTTAGAACTGTAGAAGATTGTATGTACTTGTGAAGTTACTGCACAGATAGAAGACTCTTTCTGCTTTGGACAGTTGTTGTTCTTTGGACAGCTGTTCATCATCTTAAGGAGGAATATGAGAAGTGTAATACGGGGCTGGAGCTAGGAAATAATAATAAATCTCATCATATCAGTTTTTGAAGCACTATAAATAATTTTCCACGTAATATTTCTTCCATGTGCTTATTTATTTATATTCCCCTTCATTTGCACCAACACTTACATACAGTCTAAGTTTAGCAAACCACTAACAGCTTTTTGTGACTAAGCTAATTGAATATTTAGCCTTCAGAGTCCAGAATGTTTTCTGAAGAATGGGCTGGTATTAATAGTACAGTATATCTGAAAGGAAGCAAGAACAAGAGTTCAGGTATTCCCCTACCACAGAAATGTAATTACTTATTAGTAGTGCCATCAAAATTCAATGAGGTATACAGGTGATTCCAGAAAATGTTGTGGGGCACTTGTATAGAGAATAACCCGAAGGGAGGAGATGGGCGGAGACAAATTGGATAAATAAATAAATAAATATTGCTAGGTTCTGTATTGCCTTAAAGGATCAGGTTCATAGTTTCAACGTACTCATAACTGTCTCTTTATTACTTCAAGTATAGATAGTATGGGCCATCTCTCAATATGTGTTGGAGCCTACAAGTTATATCAACCTATTGAAGATGATGGGAATTTGAAATCTAACATCTCTGGAGGGTATCACCAGAATGCCTGGGACAGAGATAAGCCCTGTTATAGTTATGCATCTCTGGTAATCTGCTGAATAATTGTAGTGCATTTTGTTTTGCAAAATGATTGGATAACTGTAGTCCAAAAGAGGGAAGCTGATTTGTTAACAGGGACTGACTGATACAGCCATAATATGACAGAACTGTACCATCTACGATTAACAACTAAGACCCAAATAACTCTAATCAGGTTACCTGAATGAGCATCCCATACCACAAGATCATCAACTGAGGCTCTTTTCTAGGTGTCCCTACCAAATGAAGGAAGATCAGACTGCAGTAGATGCCTTTTTCCCAAAAAAGCTCATCGGGAGCCTACACTATATTTACATGTGTTGAATGAAAGTCTTTTTCTCCTAGGAATTTTAAGAATCCTGAATTCTTCAAGAATGTTTCACTGTTATTTTTTCTGCTTATATGCTCTATTTTAGCTTTATTATGTGTTGCAATGTTTTCACTCCTGGTTATTTATTTGATATATATCCCATATTTTATACAGGAGATCAACATAGCAGGCATCAGTGCTCCCTCATCCTATTTTCTCCCACAACAGCAACCCTGACACTAAAAATCTCCTGCCTGAATAAGGAATTTCTATGACATGCCAAGAGGCTGAACTTCTAAAAAAAAGAGGGACACAGTAGAGAAGTTAATAGATAGCTAGTGAACCAGATTTGTCCAATTCATCCCATAGATGACATGCTGTAATCAAACTTCAGAGACTATACAACCCCAAGGACAGTATTTGTTCTTCAGTAGTTAAATTGCTTCTCTTTCTGACCTGATGGACATTTTACTAGGAGTGTTTGTCAGTAACTCTTCTCTGAGTTCTTGTAACCTCATGCTTATGTCATTAGTGATAGTATCTAGCCACATTGTTTTTCTTGGCCTCTTTTTCAATTTTTCTCAGTTTTTCCAACCATCAGGGCCTTCTCCAGTGACTCCTGTTTTCACATTAGGTGTCCAAAATATTTAAGCTTTAGCTTCATTATTAGTTCTTCCAGCGAGCAGTCTGGTTTTACTTTGTTCAGAATTTATTTGTTCTCCCTAAAAACCAGGTTATTCTCAATTCTCCATTCTCACAATTCAAAGACATTAATATTACATTCAGGCTTTCATATTATCTAGCTTTCAAAACCATGTTACAAGTGGGAAGACCATGGCTGTTTGTTGTCAGTGTGATGTGTTTTTATTTTAATATTACTTGCTTGAATATATAAGGCTGATTTTGATCTATCTATGTCCAATGTTCAATCATGTCCAATTCTTGGGGACTGCCTTGACAAGTCCCTGCAGTTATCCTGGCAACATTTTGGAAGTGGTTTGCAATTGCCTCCTTCCTAGGGCTGAGAGAGTGTGACTGGCCCAAGGTCATTCAGCTGGCTGTGTGCCTAAGGCAGGACTAGAACTCACAGTCTCCTGGTTTCTAGCCTGATGCCTTAACCACCACACCAAACTGGCTCTCAAGTTATATATACATTTATATTAATTTGGTTTGACTAACGAATGTGCAGAATTACTGATATAACATCATCAGCAAAGCATATTGTCAAGTTAAAATGAATAATCACACTTAAGCATTTACAGACATTTCATTCATTGCCTTCCAATACACAACTTTCACATGACTGTTGTACATTGTCCAGACAATAGTCTTCACATATACAACATGCAACCTCTCAAACATGTTTTTCCCAACTGTGCATATTTTCCTATTTCAATTGGATATTTTTGATGTGAATCATTCAATATAAGAAATCCCCTACCAGTGTTATGGGTTTGCATATTATTCTTGTCCAACTTAGTCACTATGTGACAGAATAGACTTGGGAAATATGGTATACAAATTTACAGTCAATACACCCATGCTAATTATGGATTCTTGGAGCTGGCATGTTAGCACATCTGAAGGATATCAGTTTGGAAAAGGTTGTTGTCTACATTCCCTTAACCTTCATGTACATTTGCATGATTACTGAATAAATTATATTATCAAAATTGAAGTCCAGTGTACATTTTAAGGGTATATTTCATTCAAAGCAGCAGTAATATTATTTTATTTTCCTTTAGAATAAAAATGAGATAAGAATGTACTTATCAATTATCAATTCATCCCAATAAAAGTACGTGACTTGAGATTTTGAGCTCCTTATGTGAATTATTCACATACTTCTACCAGAAAACATCAAGAATGTATGCTACCCATTTCCTGAAACCAACAACCCTCATAGGTCTGTTCAGTGTGCATTCACTGGGGAGTTCTTTAGCTATGCAAGAGTTTACATCCTTTGCAACTATCTCGGAGCTCTGAATGCAAAATGTGATACCCAGGGACATCATTTAGATTTGTTACTTTGTCTGAGAAACACTGGATTCATAACCAATGAACACTTTACATTCATCTATATGCAGTTTCAGAATTTTGCTTCTATGGGTTAGATAATATTTTGTGTAATGACTAATGTAATGTATCTTCTACCATATATAAGAAAATGCAGTTAACCATTCTGAGCAATTTAAATGAAATAAAAATGATTGACTAGAAATGATAATATGAACTACGAGAAAGCTGTCTACAAACACAATGTCTCCCAGTGAAGCAAATGTCATAATGTAACCTGGTTGCAGCTAAAAAGCTAGTTTTGCTTTCTTTGAGAATTTACATCACATGTCATAAATCCCCTATGCCTACTTCCTTTCATATGCACACTAGTATTAATCAGAAGGAACTCTATTAAAATCATCTGGGTGATACAGTTAAATGCTACTCTAAAAGAAGCCTATCAGGTATAATCTCTCATTGTAAGGTAATTTACCTTAAATTCAATTTAAATTTGCATACTTTAAATGTGTGCAACTATATTATAGTTGTTATTGTAGTTTTTGTTGGAGTTGTTAGATTTGGTACTTTTGACTGTCAGACTGATCAAGGAGGAGGAGGAGAAAGAGGAGGAAAAGGAGGAAGTTTTTCTTCTTTAAATTCTCAATAGTTCTGCATCCAGTGGCTTCTATAGTGGTATACAATATACATAATTGCTTAAACGAAGTATAAATACAGTAAAAACTATGCCACATAACAGTTAGTAATTAAAAGGCAGCACAGTCAATAGAATGATGCAACATAATCCTCTAAAATGTCAAATACAAAATATTAATGTGCTACCAGAACCTTTGTAATGTCCAGGTTTGCTGTACCTCTTTGAAGAAGCCATTTCAGAATCCAAACTCATTCAAGAATAGACCTGCTTATCCTTAGGCATCCCTGGAAAGGTGAGAATACAGATTAGGGGCTCATACAAAGATATTACAGCATCAACTGGCTGCATGAGAAAAGGTCTGTCTTCAGATAGTTGGATCCTAAAACTTTCAGGGCTTTCAAAATAGGGCAAGCAATTTAAACTGAATTAGGAAAACAGTGGCACAGAAATTTGATCCTTTAAAAAAGATCAGAAATGCTTGAGCCATCAGAGAGACTTGAATCTGCCCAATTTTGGGTGGGAGTGCACCTCCCAGGTTATGCTGGTCTATGACCATAATAAAGATTTTGTTTGCATTCTGTTTGATTGCCTGGAAAATACCCAGTGCATATTTTCCTGAAATATGGCAAATGCTGCCAAACAAATTACCAACATCTGAATCTCAGTCACAGATTTTTAGATATACAGTAATACCTTTATTAGGAAAAAAGCTACTAAAATCACATTGAATAATGTTTTTAGCATCTATATTATAGTCATTTAAAAGAAAAACACTGAACATTTCTGTTTCATTGATCAGGATCTTAACAGTATACAATGTAATATAATGATGGTTCAGATTTAAATTAATTTACACAACCTAGAATCACTTTTTCCAAGGAATTCCCAATGATTCAAAAGTAACCTGTGACTAAATCACTGCAACCTTAGACCTGATTTAGAAATACGTTGATTTTAGCTTTTCTGCTGGATCAACAGCACATCATCCAGTAATATACTATAAAAATCACTCTTACATTAATTGAGCTAATATGTGGACTGTGCTGCTTAACAGACATATAAGAAAGAATCTAAAAATATAGGCTATTTATTTGCTATTTAATATTAAGAATGTATGACAACACTTAGACAACAATAATCCCCATATTAGTCTCAATGTTTTTGTTAATGTTAATGAATAGATTGAAAATCACAACCCAGAAAAGACTGCATTTCTCATGCAGATGTAACTACAAAATAGTTCCCCAAACAGAATTACACAGATATGAAAACCACCTAAATCTGAATGCAAAATGTAGTTGTATGACACATACTTTCTATGCAAACTGGCTACCTGTAGAAAATCAAGTAATTCTGAAATAATAGGGCAGCCTTGTTCTATTTTTAAAGGTATAATAAACATACAAAACTGAACATACTTTCAAATTTGTTTTTGTCTATTAAACTAACACTTCACAAAAGAAAAATAAAGAATCTCTCTATTCTGCCTTTTCAGCTAAGCTTTTCCTGGGAATAAGGACCAGTATACTAAACAGAACAAGTATTATTGTTGCTCTCAAATCCTTGACTTATCTTTGCAAGAATTTTACTGTGAGCTCCTGCCTCAGACCATGAAGGCAATCCATTTCAAAGACCTCAGGAAGTAGAGTTATTTTCTTCAATTTTGTGCTACCCTACTTTAAAAAAACTAAACTTGAACTAATTGAAAAATCTATTCATCGCTTTAAAAAAAAACAAATTATGGCTTAAATGATTCTGCTTAACTGAAAAGTACACAGAAAAGGAGAAAAATAGCTCAGGCGTGTTGAAAGACTAAAAATGCACATGAATCAATTATGAAAAAGAGAAGATCTCTTTGAATGGGGAAAAGCTGATTGGAATTAAGATAGGCTTTGTTCATATCTGCAAGGTACAAGTAGAGGACTTTTCAGGAAAACAGAAAAGGGGGATTTGGGAGTGTTTGGCTGCTTAGTACTATAGTGCTTTAGAGCCCATGTGAAAATTTGCTGCTAGCTATTAATCATCATTGTGCCTTTGCAAAGAAGCTGTTACAATGATGGCTATATGTCATTATATTCCCACTGTATGTAACGAATCAGGAAGCTGGGAAAGTTGGATAAGAGCGGCTGGCAAACTTTTTAGTAGTGGAATCTATTTAAATAAATTTACATCACATTTACTACTTTCTCTGGTATGGGAATCATACTTTAAAATGAAACAATATGCTGTGTTCATGGGCCCTGATCTTTTATTCTCCTGTCTCTGAGCCCACTCTCCAGGTCGGCCTTTGCCAGCACTGACAGCATGCTTTTCTCATAGCCTTCTCATAGCCTTTGGTTGCTTTCAAGTTCAATTTAGCACAATAAAGTTGTTATGCATGACAGTTTCGAAAGCAGAATAGGTGGTGTCTAAGCCTGCTGAGTCGCTACAAAGTGGGCTCATGCTCTGCCAGCCAGCTCAGTTACTGAAGCCTTGCTGGTGGGACACTGCAGTGGACCTCCAGACGTTCCCATCCTGACCAAAGCAATTAGCTTCAAACTGCAAGAAGCCACAGGGTCACACTCCCGTTCAGTGGGGCTCCATCATTCAATGCGCTGCAATAGATTTTAGATCTGAGTTGATTTATTCTGTGGCACTCCTTTTTTATGGTCTTCATACAGATGTGTAAGAGGATCAAGGAAAAATTTTGAGTCTCAGATAGCTCAAGGGTGGTGGTGGTTGTTGTTACTGTACTGTTTTTTAAAGAAGAAATCTATGTCATTGTTTTGCATTCCTTTTACAAAGGAATGGCCTTGAAACATGTCAGCCTTAATTCCATTAGGCTGATATGGCTAAAAGAGAACCCTGAGGTGCCAAGAGTGGGACATGAAAAGAAGTGTCTCTTTTAGTAAGCTTCACCCAGCTGATAATAATAAAAAAGGCCTTAAAATGTAAAAGTTGTCAAATCAGTTACTGTATCTGATTTCACACACACTCACACCCCTACAATTTTTTTTTCAAAAAAATACATCCACTTCAACTTAAAAGTGACTAATTTTAATTAAATGACATGTCATTTCAGGTGTCACTATTTCTATAAAGTAAGAGAAACAAATTGTGTTTCAGCCCCTGAAACACTTTAACAAAGTAAATTCTATCAGTGTAACTTCCAGCAAAAAGCAGGCTTTGAAGGACTCGTGTTGAGGAGGTAACAGAAACCACTTATCTGACATTTATATAACAGTGTTAATATTCAAGTTGATCAATAATTTTATATCAATCACATTGTTTTCTATCAAACACAGTGTGGACAGAAACTAAGCAGACCTCTCTTACTCTTAACTATTAACTTTAAACCTTAAGAGGTCAGCTGCCTTGAGTTCATGCTTGAAAAGTAAGGATGTAAGTTTTCTTTCTTTTTTTTAACAAAGAAACAAAGGTTTCAGATTCCGCCTTCCCTGTGCTAAAAGAAGTGGCATAATGCAAGATAGACTATGGGTTCTAGAGTGACAATTTCTCCAGGTGCCTAATCTACTTTGAATAATTTATTCATCCTGACTGGGCTTATTCTCTTAATTCTCTCTGAGTGAGGCAATATCTGATTATTGTATAAGTGAAAAACAATAACATAATGATAATAATCTTTGCAAATTATTCAAAACTCAGACATCCACTATAAATTTTTAACTCTATGAACATTTGATTTAATTTAATGGTGCAAAACCAGCATGCATTTGGTATGTAAAGTAACATTTTGGGAAATGCAATAATATTGTAGAGGACACTAGGCTAGGAAACTAATCTAGTATGTATTGAAAACTGGACTCTATTATAAATGTAATATAGCATTTATAATATTGATATTTTATATCAATGATAAAGAAGTTGCTCCTGAATAGTGTAAAACAGGGTTTCTCAACCAGGGTTCTGTGGAACCCTAGGGTTCCGCAAGAGGTCACTAGGGTTCAAATTCAGGCAACATCACATTAAAGCAGTAAGTTTCATTCTTTATTTTTAGTTTAAGAACAGTGTTAATGCATATATACAGGCCTACCCATGAAACAAATATAATTTTGTACCTTCTGGCCTATATTTGAGCCTGAATGTGCAGGGGTTCCCCAAGGCCTGAAAAATATTTCAAGGGTTCCTCCAGGGTCAAAAGGGTGAGAAATGTTGGCAGAGTGCTAAGAAAGCATTTGGCCCAGATCAGAAGAGTCATAGACCAGGCATTTCTATAAAAATAATTTTATTTACAGAAAGCAAACATATTAAAGGTTGTTTGCTGAGAGGAGAGATTTCTCTCAGCTGCATATTCTCTGCAAGCCTACCCAGAAGGGAAACTGAAACTAAAACAAGTCCAGGCAAGTTCTTCTCCTTAGGCAATGCAACCATTAACATGTGAAAAAGGGGACAATTAAATTCAACCTCTTCACCCAGCCAAAATGATTAGTTACCATAGTAACCTTAATCTGTAGTAGAAAACATATTAACACTCCCCTTTTTATACTACAGAATAAGATGCAAACCAATTTTCTTTGACAACTCTGTATGTCTTTCCATTCACAATATTTGAACATTATTTCTCCTTTGGTTTAACAGAAAGCTACCATCCTTCTTCCTGTGTATTTCCAAACCTAGGTAATTTGTTACAGTTCCAAGGCTTTTTAATGTGAAATGGCTTTTCATGCAGGCTTCAAAATCAAGCCTTTGTTTTTCTGTTGATGTGAACAGCAGCAAATTATCAACATAAATGCACAGATACATACAGCCTTGTTTGTCTTTCTTCATATATACACATGGATCTGCTTTTCCTTTTTCAAAACCAAAATTCTGCAGTTTTTCATCTAATTTTTGGTTCCAGGATCTAGCAGCTTGTTTTAACCCATAGACTGACTTATGCAGTTCACAGACTAGATTCTCCCCTTTTTCATAGCCAGGGGGTTGCTGCATGTATAATTTGTGGTCTAAATCACCATAGAGAAATGCAGTTTGAATGTCATAGTGGTGAACTGACATTCCTTTGAGTGCAGCAATTTTTAACAGTAATCTAATTGATTCACCTTTAGTAACTGGTGCAAAAGTCTTGTCAAAGTCTAAATCTTTCCTTTGAGTGAACCCTTTTGCAACTAACCTTGCTTTATATTTTTGGATTTTGCCATCAGCATCCCTTTTCAGTTTGAAAACCCACCTACAACCTAGACAGCGTTCATTGGGAGGTAGATTTACCAGTTTCCATGTTTTATTTTCTTTCAAGGATGCTAATTCCTGTTGCATGGCAGAATGCCAATTTTGTGCAATCTCAGGTGGTAAAGCATTCACTTGTTCTAAAGACTCAGGTTCCATGAATATGTGAAAAGCCTTTACTGTTTCAGCCTGAAAACGTGATGGAGGAACGCCTTTATTACTCCTCTGAGATCTGCGAGGTAATACAGGGCTTAAATTTTGACTCCTATCACTTTCCTGAGAAGCATCTGTCTCATCAGACAGATCTTCAGTTTGCTTTTCTGGTTTAATGTCCTCATCAGGCAAAAGATCACCATCAGCAAGTCCTTGCTGTTCTCTTGTGGTGGTCAGATCAACTGGAGAGCTAGAGTTTAATCTCCCCCAGTTCTGTTCAGCAAAAGAAGCGCTTTTGCTAATTATTAATTTCTCTCCCATTATGAACCTGTAGCTCCTTTGGCTTTGTTCATAGCCAACAAAAATGGCTTTCTTTGTTGTGGGGCCTCCTTTCCTTCTCTGTTGTTTTGGAATGTGAACCCATGCAGTACTACCAAACACTCTAAGATGGTTTACCTTTGGTTTCACACCATAAAACAAATGGAATGGAGTGTCCTGAATCACAGTTATACAATCTGTTTTGTACATAACAGGCAGTAGATATTGCCTCTCCCCAATACTTAAAAGATAAATGTGAATCTTTAAACATGCATTCCATCGCATTTTGCAAGGTTCTGCCCTTTCTTTCAGCAACACCATTTTGCTGAGGGGTGTAAGGGCTAGAAAGAATTTGTTCTATCCCCTTTTCCACTAGGAACCTTTTGAACTTGTGAGAAAGGTACTCTCCTCCTCTATCACACTGGAGTGCAGATACAGGCCTACGGAATTTTCCATTTGCCCATGTCACAAAACCTTTAAATTTCTCAAATGCCTCATCTGTATGTTTTAAGATGTAGAGAAATGTGTATCTTGAGAAATCATCAATGATGGTCATTGCATACCTTGCTTGTCCAAGACTTGGAGCAAAAGGACCAATAATGTCAGTGTACAATTTCCAAAGGTCTAGTTGTAACTCTGTCACTGTGTTTACTCACAGGAGCTTTTAGTGTTTTGCATTCTTTGCAAACTACACAGTCTAAGTATTTATCACAGGGTTTTATCTTTAGGTCAGCACACAGCTGTGGCATTTGTGCTATATACTTGAAATTAGCATGACCAAATCTGTGCATCAGGTGTACACATTGGTCATGATATGGCGTGTTGCCAACTGCAGCCTTGCAGCTTGGCTTCCTTGCATTTTGCACAATGTACAAGGAGTCTTTTAATATACCAGTAGCACACAATTTTCCATTTCTACATATCTCACAAGCATTT
The DNA here is from genome assembly GCF_035149785.1 of Candoia aspera. Taxonomy (NCBI): domain Eukaryota; kingdom Metazoa; phylum Chordata; class Lepidosauria; order Squamata; family Candoiidae; genus Candoia; species Candoia aspera. The sequence continues at coordinate 227,681,433 of NC_086154.1, read as the reverse complement.
TTCTTAAATGTTATGACATACCCTGTTGCAGCCAATTGTGCCACAGATAAAAGGTTTGATTGTAAATTTGGCACATACAACACACCTTTTACAGTTTCTCCCAAGCAGGATAAATACAAGTCACCTTGTCCCATAATTTTGGTGACAGACCCATCAGCCAAAGATACACTTTGTCTTTCAGTTTTAGACAGTGACACAAAAGAGCTTTTACAATTACATAAATGACAATTGGCCCCAGAATCTAGCACCCATACATGAGAATTACCCTTCTCAGCAACCTGTGCAATTTAGGTTGTCTGAAGAGCCTTCTTCTGTATTGCCCTTGTGTTCTTCTTCTCTGTCTTTCTACTCTTGGGTCTCAAGGCACAGTCTTTCTGCAAATGTCCAGCTGAACCACAGGTGAAGCATCGCTGGCTGGCTAGTGCTGTGGCCTCAGCTTCCTTTCCCTTCTTTTCCCTTGTTTTCTGGTACTGCAGCTTTCCAGAAGAGATGGGGGGTGGGATCTTTCCTCTCTCTTCTCCCATTCAGCGAGTAAGCACTGTGTAACATATGATGGGGTGAGATCTGCTTCAGGCATAGCCTCCAGGGTACAAATCAGTGTGTCCCATGTTTCATTCAGTGAGGACAGGAGGATATAGAATTTTGTGAGAGGTGTAAATTCCATTCCTCTCTCCTGCAACTCAACAAACAGCTGCTGAATATAATGCAGGTGCTCAGGAAGGCTATCTCCTTCTGCAAGGTAGGCTTTGTATAGCTTTTTTGTCAGGGTAACTTTACTCCCTGCTGTTGCCTTTACATACAAGTCTCTCAAAGCGTCCCAAAGTTGCTTTGCAGACTGCATACCCCGCACGTGGACTAGCTGATTGTCCTCAACTCCCAGGATAATGGTGGCTCTAGCCCGCTCATCCTGTCTAAGCCATTCAGCACTGGGATTTTGGGGGGTTTGCTCACCAACTGGCAGCCAAAGATTCTCTCTGCGAAGATACATCTCCATCTTCAGGGCCCAATTCAAATAGTTGGTCTCTGATAGGCGCTCCAGAGGCATCGCTGAGGGCTGGGAGGTAGCCATAGCTGCTTCTTCTTTTGCAAGTTACCTCAGCTGGCTTCTTTGTCCTGTAGGCAATCTCCAGGTGGCTCCAAAGAAAATCTTCACAGGTCTTTGCTACCTGCCTTTAAATTGTGCATGAGGTGTGGAGCTGATCTCTCGATTCTCTTTGGGTTTTACTGGGCTTCCTGGGCTGCTTCCTGGGCCCATAACCTGTTGGCAGAGTGCTAAGAAAGCATTTGGCCCAGGAGAGATCAGAAAAGTCACACACCAGGCATTTCTATAAAAATAATTTTATTTACAGAAAGCAAACATATTTAAAGGCTGTTTGCTGAGAGGAGAGATTTCTCTCAGCTGCATATTCTCTGCAAGCCTACCCAGAAGGGAAACTGAAACTAAAACAAGTCCAGGCAAGTTCTTCTCCTTAGGCAATGCAACCATTAACATGTGAAAAAGGGGACAATTAAATTCAACCTCTTCACCTGGCCAAAATGATTAGTTACCATAGTAACCTTAATCTGTAGTAGAAAACATATTAACAAGAAAGGCTGCTCTAGAATGTGACTAAAGAGCCAATCTTATGCACACTTACTTGGCAGACTTTAGTCACGGTGTTGTGGCTGCCATCTTGACTTTTTTGACCCTGCCAGCAAATACTCCTGATAATAATTAACAATAATTGCTCCCCTTGGGAACTGTCTCAACAACTTGACAGACTTTGGAGCAGTAGTCTGTTCATCAAAGTTGAGACATGTTGTAAGGATGTATATATGAAGAGGGTTGTGATTGTGGTTTTATTTTTATGTGTGTGTTTTGTTTTTGCTTCTCTATTATTCCTCATTTCTGATAATAAAAAATTTCATGCTGTGGTCTTTTTAGTACATTTCATAAATAATAATTACAGACACACAAGTTTTAAAACACAGTTTTCAATCCCAATAATTACAGTGCAATCTTAAACTTATTTACCAGTTTAGGTAACCAGTTGACAATTCAGTCTAAACTGAATCAAAACTTTATGCAGCCCTAGTATTGGGTTTATGGAGACTTACTTACAAGCATATCTGTCAAGGACTGAAATCTGTTACTTTTAGTGTGCAGCTTAATGTAGTGATATAAAGTAAAGAGTGCTGCAGTTTCCTGTGGTCATCAGTTTTATTTCAGTTAAATAAACAACTGGCATTAAAAAGAGTCAAAGGGTACTCTCTTGAACATTAACCAGATAAGACTTCATTTTCTTCATTCACAGCTGTCATGAAAAACGTTGATCAAATAAGGATTTATTTCTTCTGTTTTGCATTTCATACACATTAACAGCTGGAATGTGAATTAAAGTTATGTTCAGTAATTTTCATGCTTTCTGAAAGTTAATTGCATTTTTGCTCATGTTCTTTCCTTTTATAAATAACTAGTTATACAAATATAGCATCTGTATTCAGTGAAAACCCTCTAAAAATATATTTGGATCCTCTGCACAAGTGCTGAATAGAGAAACATGTTCTATTTTCTTGATCAACATGGTTTTCTACCATGGCTTTAATCATCCTAACTTATATTTGTTTATTTTTTTAATTTTTCTCTTTAGACTATTATTTCATTTCCAATCAATTGGGTTTCTATGGCATACTTGGCCAAAATAAATAGCCCTCCACTCTTGCATTCTTGTATTTATCTAAAGTATCTAATCAAGCACTTTCTACCTGTATGCATTCATGAGTCTTGCATGGTTTGAATCTTCTAAGGCAATTTTTAAAGCAGGCTACAAACAACCTGGCATTAAAATGCAGATTATGTTCTTTCAATTAGAGAAGACTGAAAAAAAGAAAGCCAAATGTTTACGCTAAACAAGTACATCTAAGTTGTCAGAAGTGGGGTTTGCCAAGTTGCAATTTCAATGGTTCAGCTAATGAATAAACGTTAGACTGTATCAATGGTCCTAAACAAGTTTGTAGTTTACGTGTGCATGAAGTGTAATGGTATCAATTGACTGGTTCTTTGTGGTTCTTTTAAAAGTACCCTTGAACATTTTGATGGAGGGAAGGCATGCAGACAATAACATCATGATAGCTGAATGTCAGCAGTAACCTTGAACCTAAATTAATTTCACTATCTCTGTGATTCCACATACAGTAGATACATGTACTGCAGTGGGCCTTCAGCAGTGCCTCTTATTGCCTCAGTTCAAGCTTAGTTTTAACTATTTTTCATTCTTGATATATGCATTTGTATACTGGTGCTCACCTTTCAAATCAGCCTTACAATGGCTTTTACAATACAGAGAACACAGTTTAAAACAAAGCTAGTCATCAATGGTCTAATAGTTAGGATCAACCTGTTGCAGACAAAGAGGCACAAAGTCTCTGCTGGATGACAACTTCCCTTGCCTCACCTTGCTTGATTTTGTTTGCACTGTGAGTAATCTAGGAACTGTTAAAAGTCATTGGAAACTATATATTTGGTTTTGGTTTTTCAAATAAATAACCCAAAGTTTCACCCAATAGGTTGGGAGTGGGGGATACCATTCTCTTCCTTCCTTTGGGGCCAGTTTCAGTCAGTATTCATGAGGGAGGAAGAGGTCTAGCCCACAGTTCCTGTTTTGTGGTCCTGCAGGGCATGCAGCTCTCCTCACTCTGGTTTAACATCTATATGAAGCTGCTGTTGAGGTCATTCAATGGCACAGAGTGAAGTATCATCAGTATCCTGGTGATACCTAGCTTTTTATCCCCACCCTTGATTGAACAAGTGATGCCATGAAGGTTCTGTCTTGGTGTCTGGAGGCTGTGGGAGTCCACATGGGGAAGAACAGGCTCTGGGTTCTAGGGCCTCCTAGTTCCAGGGATTTTCTATCTTTAGTTCTGGGCAGGGTTGCACTACCCTGAACAGAACCAGTGCACAATTTGTGGATCATTCTGAGAATCACAGCTCCTGTTCAAGGAACAAGTGACAGCTATGGCCGGGAGGACTTTTTACACAGCTTCATGTGGTATGCCAATTGTGCCCATTCCCGGACAGAGAGACTCCACTCACAGTCACCCACCTCCCAAATGGTCATCTCCTAAGTGGAATACTACTATGTTCTTTTACATGTTGTTCAAAGAACGTTTAGAAGTTCAACTGGTTCAAGATGCAGCAGCCTGGACAGTTACATGTATACCTCGATCAGTGTATGTTAGGCTTCTGTTCCATGAGCTGCATTAGTTGCCAATGTGCTTCTGAGTTCAATTCATGGTGCTGGTAGTTACCTATAAAGCCCTTCATGGCATGGGGCTGGGTCTACATGTCCAATTTAGATCTGGCAGGAGAGTCATACTATGGGTCCCATCTATTAAAGAGTGCCATCTGGTGGGACCCATGAAAAGACCCTTTTCTATCATGGCACCTTTTTCCCCTGGAGATCAAATCATGCCCCAATCTTGTTGGCCTTTTGTAAGGCCTTTTGTAAGGCCTTAAAGACTTGGTTATGTCACTGGGCACGGGGAGTCAGGACATACGGCAGAGCCCATGGGATGTTTGTGCTGATGGTTGTGGTAGGTTTCAGCTGCCTATTATTAGCTGCCCAGAGTCATGACACTGAAATGAGTAGATATATAAATTGAAATAAATAAATTCAGCAATCATGCATATCTTTAATATTAGTATAGTTATATCATGTCTTAAGAGTCAGAAGGTGAATGAATAGCACAAAAACTTAAGCACTGCTTTGCTGAATCATCCTAATGTAAATGTCTCTACCATTTAGATTTCAGAAGTGGTCAGACATTTCCCACCATCAGATGAAGTGACAACATTCTTAATTTATTTCTGTTTGTGTTACTAACTCTTGGTGAGAAGGGAGAATACACAGTAGATTAAACTTGATAGCTCAACTTCAGCAGTAGCTAAGCCCTGTTATGTTATACTCTAGTCTTACTGTAGACACACACACACACACACACACACAAAGAAATTAAATTAAATTAAATTCCAGAAGATTCAATCTCTGGTAGATGTTTAGTTACTGATTCTTAGAGTAGTCAGAAATGCTATAAAATAACCTTCCCAGTGCCACCCAAATGAACTGAGACAATATTACTCAGGACTCCAAGCTAGCATATCTAGAGGGCACCATGTTGGGGAGGCTGCTATACAACATAATTAAATGCAGTTCGTATTTCACACAGAGCAGTTGACAGGTACATTGATTTCTCCAAATGTGGTTATTTACTTGATGACTAGAAGCTGAATATGAGAAATGATTTCATTCAGCTTTGCTTCTGAAGTGATAGGGAAGCTGTGCAAAGGTAATAGTGAATCCCTCTTTTACAAAGAAAGTTGCTGTTTTGTATCTAAAAGAGGCAAATGTGAAATAATTCTTTTGATAAATCCATCACTGTGCTAAAAACTGGATAATTTTTAGCCTTGCACTAATAATCCAGTTTTGGACAAGGTGTTGGAGCATGTTTCAGCATAAGGAGGTTCTGAATGAAGTGTATTTCAAGCCAAATTGAAAACTTCGTAAAGTTTGTATTCAACTAATTATTAATTCAGGAACATCTAGAGCCACAAATCTGGAAAAACATCTGCTTTCTTTCATTTTCTATTCAGAGTTGACTATAGTAGGAAAGGAAAAAACCTGGAGTAAAAGCTTTACAGTGATCTTTCAGGAGCACTGGTAATTCCAGGTTACCAGGAATGCTGAAGTCACAGAAATTACTGTTCTCATGGCCTCTGGGTGTATTTTACAAGGATTCAGGGACCTACACATACAAGTCCATACATCTTCTCAATACTGTCACCACTATCTCGTAAATTTGATGCAGAAAGGCAGAGACTAATGAGGAGATTGCCAAGATGCTAGGTTGAATGGTGGAGCTGGATGGTATTTTTGTGTCCCTGTTAACATTGAGGGAAATATTAACTTTGGAACTAGATTGGAATAGAGTTAAAACTAGAGTAATTTTGCCTGATACAAATTCAAACATAAATTAGTTTATTTTGTTTATTAGTTTACGGCCTCATGCTGAATCAAGCTTGGGAAAATCTCATTCTATCTTCCCAGATACCATGTTCATTTTTGCTGAATGAACTAGATATCTAAACAAAACAACTAAGCATATAGACATTGTTGTGGCCAAAACCTGGCTCACCTAAAGCAACCAAATCAACTTTGAAGTACAACATAATTTTATTTGCATGCATTCAGGCAATAATACAGTATACACCAGACCCTAGCAAAGCTTTGATACTTTGCTGAGTGGCCATGAGCAAAAACAGAACCAGGGCTTACTTTTGGCTCAGTACGTTGCAAGGCAAAGAAAGACAAAGGCAAAAAAGGCAAACACAGTGGAAATTACAGTGTGATGTTGGAATATTTTAGATATTAGATATTTTAGTTAAACCTATCTGTATGACCTTATTATTATTTATCCCTTCCTACTAGATCAGCATGCTAGCCAAACTATCTTTGAGATATGGTCAGTGAATAGAAACAATTTGGTTTACTGGGCCCTGTCCTTGACTTCTCCCCCATCACCACTCAGGGTGATGCTGTGAATGCACTGTAAGCAGTCATATGTATTGGTGGGGGAGCGCACCCTATAGATTTGGTAGTGAATGCAGTTTACCTGTCTATGGGAGGTACCACCACAACATACAGTAGTCTATAAAACATAATTTGTAATGGGTTAATATTAACATTTATGCAGGACATATAATGTACAGTATTTTTATTTATCTGCATATATATAATGTTTACAGGCCACAAATCTGCGGTCCTTTAGGAAAGCCATTAAGACCTGCCTTTTCCCACAGACATTTGGGACCAGTTGAGTAGATTCCCATTTGGGTTATTTTTATTATAGTGCTGGTCTTCATTTTATATTATGTATTTCATATTGATATTTATATGTGGTGTATGTTTTAAAGTTATGCAGTTCTTTTTTTGTTTATGGTTTGTTTTTTATTGTTGTATGCCACCCAGAGTCATATTGTTGAGTTGGTCAGCCTTAAAAATCCAGTAATCAATAAATCCAGTGCAGGAAATATTAGATGCATTATTTGTTGTTAGATATTATCAATAAATTACTTATTCAATTCATTGCTATAGAAACATAATCTAAAACATCACATCTGGAACAGAGATACAGTAATATAAAACAGCTTTTTCCAAGGGGCACTTATGAGAGGAGGTCGCCAAGGTGGTCAACAACCTCAAAGAGAGGGGTGCTGTAATTTAGATACTTGTGGGGGTAGATTGGCAGTGTTAAAAATTTGATAAATAAATAAATAAACAAATACTGCAGCTGTGCAAAATTTCAAAAAGCTTTTCCATGATGAGGGTTAGGGTTTTTGAAGCCTCCTTGTAAAGCAACATGAGCCACCACTTCTCTTTGTGCCACTTCAAAGACATTGTTCTGTACAACCAGTAGGCCACCAGTTCCAGCTAGTGGAAATGCCAGAGGAGGCTCCTAAACCATTTGGGATCTCTCAGTAAGACAAATCACATCATTACTGCTCCTTGACAAGGCAAATACATTGCTTCTATGTTGGGAAGCACCTCTTCAAACAGAGTATGGCCACTTTATACAGGTCTATTAGATACTCGCTATTTTTTATTTAATTTTGGAATGTCTGATTTGGTGATGATGATGATGATATAAGGCTATCCAAAGCTGGGAGTGGCCTCTCTGGATCTATGAAAAGGGCTACTGTTGTCCCAAAGAATTATTTGACTTCAGCTCCCATAATCTGCCCATGCTGGCTGGGGGATTATGGGAATTGAAGCCAAACACATCTGGAGAGCAACAAACTGGGGAAAATAATATAATGTCTCCTGAAAATTATGGGAATGTTTTTAAAATATAGATGATAATTATCTTGGACAGGCTATAACTCATAAAAACTTAAATGATGTCTTTATAGTCCCTAAGAGTTGAATGTAATTTGCATTACAATGACAGAAAATCAATATTCTTTGAGAGTTAGTGTTGAACAGTGTCTAAGTACATGATCTATTAAGCCTCTTGATCAGCTGTAATCCCAACCTTAGGCTTGCAGGCCTTACATAAAACACAACCTCAAACCCCTTCTTCAATATGGAGATAATAAATGTCCTTTCCACTTGCAGGTCTATTTATTTATATGTCATATTTCTATTTAAAAAAATAATTGATCGAAACTCCTTACATTGTTCTGTTCTAAAAGTATAACAGAGAATGGCAAAATATGTGAAATTATATAATTTTATTAATATAAATCCAGCTCCCTATAAGTGAGTCCTACCTTGCTTTCACTCTTTCAAGGAATTATTCAGTGATTTAAAATGGATGCAGCATTCTACACTTTGGAACAGTGTGGAACTCCAAAGACCAGCAGAAGTGGGATGATGATGATAATTTCATTTTTTACTTATTTATTCCAGCACAAGCCAAAGTGACTCCTTGTTTAGGTCCACTGAGTCAGCTGCTGTTTCTCCTGCTCCTCCTCCTCCTTCTCCAGCAGCACAGGGCACAGGGCACCCATGTTTCTTGCTTCCCTTAGAGAAGTATACTATTCATATTCCTGATGTTTTTCACTTACTCACACTTTGGTGTTTTAGCCTGCTTTAAGTTTCAAGATTAAGAAGTTGATTTTTTTAACCTGCTTTATTAATTTGTCACAATTAAATAGTAGAATATACTGGGATTATTAGTATTAACTATACTTCATCTTGTTCCCCCTTAGGGATGGATGGATGGAGAGAGCCATGGAAATGGCCTTAAGGGAAATATTCAAAAGCCATTACAAAAACAGAATGGGCAGAAGCGTTCCTTGAGCCCAGGAAAGGAGACAGTGTTCGGAAGATACTCAGGGTAGCTCCTCCCTGACTCATTGATGTATGAGAGGAAAGGGAGGAAAAACACAATCAGATTTGCAAGATTCAATTAGTATAGATAAAGCTTAGCTCTAGTCTTCTTGTTGAGTCTGTTTCCTGGTGTGGACAACCTCAAGGGGATGACAATAGCTAACTGCAAAGGTGGCTGGTAAACCACACCAGTGTAATAAGTTAAGTGATTAGAACACCTGCCTTGAGCCCAGGGGCCAGGAGATGCTTCATTCCCTGAACGGTTGCCTACACGGGCTCACTTTGTTAGTCCGACAGCAAGAGTGACATGTAAACAGACATGTACATTCCTGTAAGGAACACCAACCTTTTAGGAGGGGCACTTTCAGATTTCCACCTGTGGAAACTAGGACCATGTTCTATAAACAGCTTGAGCCAAGTCCAGGTTACTAGCATACCCCATTTACCCTGCAGATCTACCAATGAGCCATAGTCATGCTTTCCATTTCTTTTATTTCTTTTATTTATTTCTCAGATTTGTACTACTACCCATCTCTCCCAAAAGAGGGACTCTGAGCAGTTTACAATAAATTAATCAATTAAACATTAAAAACAGTAATCATAATAAAGTTTAAAATACAATATAATGCAATATAAATAAAAAAAAAAATCTAGATGGCTACAAAGATCATAAATATGATGGGAGCACTCTAAGGTGCCAGCCATCCCCAAGAATGACTACCCCCCTCCCCATCCCAAGCATGGCGGCAGAGCCAGGTCTTCAGGGACTTCTGGAAGGTCAGGACGGATGGAGCTGCCTGACCTCCAGTGGCAGGATGTTCCAGAGGGCAGGAGACACTGCAGAGAAGGCCTGCTTCCTGGACCCAACCAAACAGAATTCTCTTACAGACGGGGTCTGCAACATGCCCTCTCTGCCTGACCGGGTGGGACGGCCTGATGTCATGGGGATGAGACAGTCCCTCAGGTAACCTGGCCCCATGCCATGCAGGGCTTTAAAGGTGATAACCAACACCTTGAATTGGACCTGGAAGCAAACTGGCACCCAGTGCAGCTTGCACAGTAGTGGTATCACATGTGCCGATCTTGGGGCACCAATAACTGCCCGCGCGGCCGCATTCTGGACCAGCTGTAGCTTCCAGATACTCTTCAAGGGTAGCCTAACTCAACTTGAATTTCTGGAACTGGGGCTTGGATTAAGTATTTTCAATATCCCTTTTCCAAAAGTGATTATGACGACATTAACAAAATAATGTATTTCTACATTAGAGCAAAACCATCTCATTCCATCTTTGATTTCTGGGGGAAATTCTGTTTTGGTTGGGGGAACAGAAGTTCCACTGTTACCGCTTACCTTTCCTCAGCTGAAAAATTAGAATAAAAGCCTAAAGAAGTTATTTGCTTTTGTTTTACCATTATGAATTCATCCTAAGGAAAAACTAGTATTTTTGTGTGCAATGAATCACAGTTTGAAATCACAGTTTGCTGTTGATTTATGAATTCTGCCTTGATTTAATCACATCTGATTTTTCTGCCTGACACCATCCTAGTCTTCACATGGTTTGTGCTGTGTCTTACTTTAGAAAATGTGTATTTTCTAAAACAACCCTTGATTACTTTGCTCATCTGCAAGAGTGTCTTCGCTGCTGCTGCTGCTGCTGCTGGTGGTTTCGTCAGCAAACTGTAGAGTATTAAAATAAATCCTGGGATAGCTTTATAAGCAAATACATTATTGCACTGGATCAGATTTCATCTACCAGAGAAGACTTTTAAGGGCAAGATGTTTTCTGCTAATTTCCCACCTATGACAATTTCTTTGGTCTTTGTGCTGGACTCTAGGACTCACCAATTGAATTTCCCATAATGCCCCTTCCATAATGCATATGGAAATTTAAATGGAAGCTTTTACACTTAGAGACTTTTTCAAACAGAATCATAACATACAGTAGGTATCCATTTGGATGCTGAGAATCTGGCAACTTTCCAAGAATTGGAGGTGTTAATAATCTGTAGGTCTATGCAGACTTTCAAAGGACAATCTGTAGTCAGAAAGTGGAGGACGATAAGCTAGATATATTCACTAAATTTTTCAAAGAGGTTCAAATCCGTATTTTACATCCATTAAGCAGCATATCCACTGAGCAGCAGACTCAATTTAAGATACTACCATAATAGTGGAAATGTATTCTTTGGCTTTCAGGTCACAGTTACATATATCTGTAGGGGATGGAAGCATATTTTCAGAAGCATAATCCCATGCCACATTTGTCTGGGTATGTATAATGGAGCCACCATCTAGCAGAAAAAGAGACATTCCTCAGATGAAAAAGTCTATGTTATTAGTCCGATACCAAAGAGGGTCATATTTCTGGACGAGGTCTCAGTCTGCTGGCTACCCATGTTCAGACAGTATCTGATTTCTGGGAACTTCCACCATCATACTGTAAATCATTTGAGACAAAACTTTATGAGCATTCCCTCTATGCAAAATTTACTTTCTATAAATCTTTGTCTCTGTTCATTCCTTCTTTGCAGCAGATAATAGAATCAAAGATCTTATCCAAATGCTTGGCATAGAAGCAGAAAGAGGAAAACTGATCCTGGTAAAATTACAGAGAATGGGACTAGTGTTTTATAAGAAATAATAATGTAAAAGAAGGATATATATATTTGATGTATCTCATTATGTCATGTGACATACCAAGTGGAAGGATTTGTATCCATTGGGTCTTAGAATAATATGAATTTATTAAGATAGAGCTAGTTTATTGATAGCAAGCAAAGCTAAACTTCCTTTTGTGTGTGTCTGTCTTTGAGTCAGTACTGACCCTTGGCATCTGCCTGCTCTAGTCCCTGCAGTCTCCTTGGCAAGAATTTTGGAACTGGTTTGCCTTCTTCCCAGGGACGAGACAGAGTACCTAAGGCAGGAATAGAACTCACATTCTCCCAGGTTACAGCCTGGTGCCTTAACCACTACACTACACTACCACTTCTTCTAAAAAAAGAAAAAAAAAGATGGAACATACTGATTGTTAAAAGGGTATAACTGAATTCAGACTCCTCAGTTGGTGGACAATAATGTTGAATATAGACTACATTGGAAGTATTACCATCTAGATTTCTTGTAGCTTCATTAATTCAGAAGCAAGTATAAAACTTTTTGTAAGGGTACAAAATCTCAAAACACCAGTCTGCTTAATGGAATCTAATATTAATTATTTAAATTTTAACTTCAGGAAATACTTGTAGCATTGAGAGTGCTTTACATTTCTTTTACCATCCTTTTTTCCATTCCAAATTACTACACATGTCACATTGCCATTGTCTCATACAGACTGTTAAATTCATGATTGGGGAGGCACTGGACACCCCATCAAAGAAAAGCTCTAGGGGAAGGTAATTTGATACAAATGACTGCACACCTTCTCTTCTGCTTATATAATCCCAGTTGCTCCTTCCAAAAACTGCCTTTCCTGAACAAATACTAGATATGATACAATAAATATACCCAGACAAGCTATTTGGGCATGAGACATAAAAGCCTAAAAGCAGATCACCCCTTCTCTGGGAATAAAAACAACAGCAACTATTGCCATCATAACATCTCCAACACATTAAATTACTAATTAATTTCTGCTAGTTCATGACATCCAAAATCATCATCTGTCTTCAGCTAGTTATAAGTCTGGCTACTACATTCATAAAATAGGCAAGAAAGAGATATAAAGAGATGCTTTCTTCAGAAAGAAAAGTGAACAATATTTTTCTTTGATCAACCATTTTAAAAAAGTTACTTATAGATGATATGGTAGTAGTAGTCACTAGAAGAAGGACTTCAAATGTCTCTGTTTGGCAAGACAATTTATTGCCTAATATTTATGCAGCAATGTTGAGGGAAAAAGTATTTCCAAAAACAAATGCTTTGCTAATATTGTTAATCTTTCCAGAAAAATAAGAACCAGCTCTGTGAAGGGAAAGTCTTTGGTGCAAGTTTTTAATAAGGAAAAATGAATGCAAGTGTTAACAAGGCCTAATCTTTCCTTTTGTATTTGTTTCTTCATTAAGCTTTAACTATGCTTTTACCCATTGCATGTTGAGGATTTGATGAGAAGATGGTATGACAGGCTTGGCTTCTCCAATGCAGCTGGCACTGCTGATGCCAAAAGCCAGAGCCTGTTGTAGTGGGATCATGAGAGATTCATTCAGAGTACAGTTTCCCTGTCAGTTTCCCATCCGCTTCAGAGTGCTCAGCTCCATCTTTGAATCCCCTTAATGAGAAGTAGAGGACAATGCCAGCATTGTTGTTTCCATTCGGAATTTTGTGGAAAGAACAATTGCTGTTTACCCAAGCATTTGTACTACCCAAACTCTTCCGATAATTACTTCTCAAGCTCTGATTAACTCTGCTCTCTGCCTCAGCACAAAAAGCTATTGAGCCACAAACAGGACAATTCTATCACTTTAGGGCACAATCCACCAGGAGCTTCTTCTGCCAAAATTCCATTGAAATTCATTGGAGCTGCATCATTTTTCAGCAGTGCTCTTGCACAGCTGTCGTTCATTTGAATGGGGCTCACTCAAAGCAAACTTTCTGGTGGATTGTGTCCGTAATCTTTTAGCAATGTACCGCATAATTAGGAGTAGGGAGATTTTATGTTCATCACTGAAAGAATAGTTTGCCTAATATAATTTGCAATCAGCTTGTCTGTTTTGTGCAGAACTCATGATGTTGGTCCCCTGCTGAAAACGCTACCCAACAGATCATGGTAAACAGAAAAGATTATTTTGCCTTTTCAGTTCTGGTGTTTAGATATTTTCAGTAATCAAAAAGCATATTCAAACATTCATTTACACATCTTACTATTTTGTCTTATTAACACTGTTACAAAATATGTAGCAGAACATGTCCATTCATATAATGCTGCTAAAAATTTTCTTTTTTCTGATAAACCAAATAAAATCAAAGGATTTCTATTTTCTTCTAGGATGCTAGTATTAATTTCTGTTTGTCAGATCATTTAGTTATTTTCTCTTCCTCATCAAATTTCTATATATAGGCAGCTACTAGTATCATGCAAAGCAACATCATGAATATGCATAATTATGGAGATCTATGGTAATTTTCCAGGGTTATCCAATGTGACGTTTATAGAACAGTAGTATCAGTTTAAACAAGACTGACAAATACCTAATCATTTTTATTTCTACTTTATTTTTTATATTTTTTGTTCTCTGAAATCACTGAAAACTAGATTTTTTTTTTAAAAAAGTACTCCAACAATCACTTAAAACATGTTATTTTTTTTTTCACAGCCTGTCGTGATTTCAAAAGGATAAATTTACTTGCTTAGGAGAAATAAATAAGCCTTTGTTTCTCTAAGTACTTTCTACCTAATACTACAAAGAAATAGCAGAAAAATGGTCATCATAGATTATTTAAACCATCTAATCGATCTAATCTATTTAAAATTGTCGGTCATTTCATGATTTAGTATTCATTGTCTGGTACTTTATTTAAATGTGGTTCCAAAATATTAAAATTTATACTAACTATGACATCATGTAAAATCTGTTGAACCATCTGGAGAGTTTGCTTTACTTTTGTTTGTTCTGAAGACTAATTATTAACAATTGTATGAGTTCAAATTGACTCTATCCCATAGGTCAATAAGTGCTTATATAAAAACATATCTAAAGCTACAACTAAACAGGTATTATTTAAATTAGAACTATAGATAGGTAGAAAAAATATGAGGAAGGAATAATTTGGTATACAAATTTCTAGTTACAGCATTTATAGTGTTTTTAAATTACCACAGTGACTATGGTCCACAAATCAAGACAACTTCTATAATTTGCAACAATTAATAATCCTGTCATCATATACAAATCACGATACAGTATGTGCAGAAGGGAAGGTAAAAATCCTATACCCACAATATCTGTATGCATCCATTTTAAAATTCAGCTTGCCATGGATTACTATTAAGCATACATGTCCAGATTTGCTAATTGTGAAAACAAAAAATTAAAACACTGCTCGCAGTGACACATCAAAAGATAATTGTGGGATATTTCAGAAGGTGCTCAAGACTGATGTGGTCCTATGAATGTTGTCGCATTAATCTTATGATCATTCTAGAATATAGAGGAAGAAAAGTTAGGATAGCAGCATGAGCCTGTAGCAATTGCATACTCCCCCAAACTGGTATATAGTCACTTAAACTGCTATATAATTAGAATGGTTGGAAGACCAAAAAAAAAATTCTATTTGAATTTTGTTTCTTCACAAATACATCACAGGCTCTTCCTCAAATCCATAAGTACTCCAAGTATCTTGACATAGCTATATATTCAGAGGCAATCCAGATTATCATTATACGTATCTATGAGCAATGTGCTTATCTTTGACTGATCAGGCCTAGAAGAAAAGAGGACCTTTCATAACTTGTTCAAGTGTAACATAACCAAGGTGAAAACTGGTGTGTGTGTGTGTGTGTGTGTGTGTACACACACACACACTAAATCAAGTGTGAAAAGGAGGCATACCAAACTTTTTGGAGAGGTTCCATTCCTTTCACTTTTATTTTTTTAATACATGGAGGCTAAATTATATCAGCCAACCAAAGTTGCTAGCATTGTGTTCTTTCTTGAATCCAGTTCTTCACTGTTAAAGGCTACTCGAGAATATAGCATAAAGGCAGTTAGTTAGTTATTTGCTTTTCATTCTACTATGTATGTTCATTTATTTCTATTTACAACGACAACTAACGTCATCAATGGAGGTTTATACAAAATAGATAATGTGACTCCATACTCTCCAAAGCCTAAAAAATATTTTATTTTAAAAACATAAATGCATATTTTCAGTCACTAGGTGTTTCCATGGCAAAATAAAGGTAAAGGCAAAGATACAGATGAGAGTTCACAGGATAAGCAAGCTTTGTTGAACTAAAAGTGACAAATATACATGTTAGCAAAACGAACACTGGCTGAGATGCCAATCTTGCCCTCCTCTCATATTTTTCTTTTGATAAATCTTATATCGGTATTTGTTGAACTATTCAAGCATCTTCAAATTAATTGATAAATTAATAAATTAATAAAAACTCTTTAAAGTATCCTCCAGATATACTGGGTGTGTTTGTGTGCCATATTATAAGCATTAGCCTTTGCCAGCTTGCTTCTTACTACTTACTTACTTAGATTTTAAGAACCATTCTAGGGAACAATACCTATGACTGAAATGAAAGCAATGAGACTGCTACTAATCTATCCCTGCTATAATTAAGTAACCAATCTATTCAATAGTATCTCCTTGCGCAGTACTAATTACCCTGGAAATTCAAGAACAAGCTAGCTATTTTAAAACATAATATATCTAGTTATTATTATTAGTTTGGGCTTTCTTAGTGGTTAATCTTTTGCTTGTTGGATTCTCAACATTTAACCTTTTACTTGTGAGAAAGAATGCCCCATTAAGTATTAACTAGTGCTCTGAGGGGGCTCTGATGAATCATACCATGATGATGATGATGAGGAGGAGGAGGAGGAGGAGGAGGAGGAGGAGGAGGAGGAGGAGGAGGAGGAGGAGGCATTTGAGTTGTCGATTCCTGGTAACACTACCTGGACAAGTTCCTGCAGTTTTCTTGGTAAGATTTTCAGAAGTGGTTTGCCATTGCCTTCTTCCTAAAGCTGAGAGAGAGGGACTGGCCCAGGGTAACCCAGCTGGCTTTGTGCCTAAGGCAGAACTAATTTCCTGGTTTCTAGCCTGGCTCCTTAACTACTACACCAAAGTAGCTATCTCCTACACATTTTAGTTTCACCAAATCAACCAAACTCAAGAGGCCAAATATATTAGTATAGGTATAGAGATTGAACACTTTATCAGATTTTTTAATTCTCTGTTAAAACTTCAATAATACTCAGAAGTATGGTGCAGTGAAATGTCATCATTAGTCATGCTACATTCTAGCACAATAGCTGAGTTAGTTAGTTGCAGCAAAAAGAACATCAATTCCCACAATCCCTTTAAGCTTAACTTGATATGCCAGAAACATACTTTGCCATGCACATGAAATGATGAACAAAGAACATAGGAAGCAACCTCATACTAAGGCAGAATATCTGTTTCTATAGGTCATTGTAGTCAATATAAAATGGGGAGTAGTTCTCTAGTTCTCCTATCATCCTTCTTTTGCAGCCATATCAAAAGATATTAGGGACTGAAATTGAACTCATTGTTTACAAAACGTGACCTCTGCCACTGAGCAATGGGCTGAGTAGTACAAGAGAGAGAGTGAAAGCATACATATTTTGTGTGTTTTACAAAGAGAGGCCAATAGGTCAAGTAGTACAAGAAATTGTAAGTGTGTCACAATCCATTTATAAATCCTTAATAGGTTGCAAAAACACCAGTGTTTAACTTCATCTCCTGATGATGTGCTTCTCCAGCATCCCTCCCAAGCATATGCACAAATGGCTTGGCTCTAATGGCCCAGCTCATCACACACCAGCTTCACAATAAAGCCCTACCTAGAAATTTCAGGAATTGAATCTGTAACCTTTTGCATGCAAAATATACACTGTCTCACTGAGCTATAGAGTTCAGTCATCACTGGAAACACCTGCTACTAGAAGCTCTACTATCACATGTTCAGGAAAGGGCCTTCTTCAGCATGGCTCCAAGGTTATGGAATGTACTCCAAGGTGACTGGTTTGGTCCCCACCTCCCAATATTTAGAAAGATGATATAAGCACACCTCTTTTGTCAATTTTAATTGTTTATTTTTAAATGGTTCATGTTAATTTTGATTTTGTTTTTAATCTGTATTTTATTTGTTACATTTATACTCTGATTTTTTTAATTTTTCTATGCAGTTGAGTATTGAAACAAAAAATAAGGGATACATTTTTAATAATAAATAAAGATAATACAGTATATAAGTGGTTATATATGTCTATTAGGCTTTACACCTAGATTTAGCAGTAAATTTCAGGTCTCCTGACAATCCTTAATTTGTCTCTTGGCTAGACTTGGCAGAAACCTCTGAGACAAAATTTTCCTAGATTAGAATCTGTACTATAGAAAAGAATGAAAACTTATATATAGTACTTTGAGCCTGCTAAATGAAAAACTTAATATATACAGTTTGTGTGTCAAACATGGATATATTCTTTCTGCCCTTCTGAATTAATGGATACTTAGAGGGTCCTTTGGTGTCCCTGAGAGGCAGCTAAGCTTTGTTAGCATAAGAGCTATCTCTAGCCTAAAAGCCACTGGTTTCTGCACTTGCATGCCTTAGCCTTAGACTCTTAGCCAAGGGCATATATGGGGGTGGGAGTGAGGGGTCAATGACATCAAAATGATAACCTTGACTGGGTGAATGAAGCCCTACATCTTTTTAATATGTCTCACATTGTTATAAGGATATAAAAAGGGTCACAGCTTCAACTGTTATAGGATGAGTTAATGACAGACACCAAAAATATTAAAAAATTGAAAAGTTGCACTCAGTGAAAAAGACATCTGAAATGTAAAAATAATGACATCCAAGAGTATATTTAACTAGAAGTCATTTCACCATGTGCCAAGCTAAAGTGTGAATGGATAGAGAATTTTTGAACATACCATTCTTGTACTCCCTACTATTGTGGTATGGTCATGACAAAGGACATCATAACTCCTAACCAGACTACTAGATGAATGATGATTAAAAATTGATGATGATACTCAGCAATTTAGCTGAGGTAATCCAGCATTACCTATATAAAGAGAGCTGGAGGGAAGAGAAGTTTGGAGTTCCATCATTCGACCAAAGATCATCAGAGTGTGTTCCAAGGGGGACCACAAATGCCCTATTGTTGCCTGGCCACTGGTGTTTATGGACTGAATGAGCGAGTAAATGTGAGATGCTTGTATTGCTAAAATAAAGTTTTTAAAATCTACCAGTAGTTTCCTGATACTGTTGGGTGGTGTTCATTGGCTTTGCTCTGGTGCTGCATAAAAAGATTCCTAATTGTCCTAAAAGAAAGAGAAGAAGAGGATAATCAGCAACAACATGGATTGTCTCAGTTACAAGGGCGATGGTTGCACTTTTGGGAGACCTGAAAGACCAGGTTAGGGATAGATTGTCCTGGAGAAAACCTATCTAGGTCATTGCTAAGAGTCAATAACAACTTGATGGCACATAATCAATCAAAATATGAAGAAGTCACTATAATAGCAAATTCAAAGGAGGAACAGGTTCTTAAGAAGTGCAAATCAGGCTCCAGTTAAGTTGGATGATGACAAAAAGAAGAGTCTTGTTAAATGTTAGCCTGATATATCTGTGTCATATGTATACAGTATCATTTCTGGGTTCCATCCAGATGTTGTGTACTTGGTTCACAACAAAGATATTAGCTAAATCTGTCTGGGAAATGCTATTCAGCACATGACAGCAGGTAGTCATTGTGCTTTCCAATTTGTCCCTAGTTTTGCAAATTATACTTATAAGAATTACAATTATATACTATGGAGATTTTAAACTTAAGAAAATGTTCCTAATTCTATAGTGGAGGGTAAACTTGTACATGATCACACCTGCCATTTTGACACTGTTGATCTTCCTTGCAGACATTCTCCTCTCAGACTTTACAATTTTAGGGCACAGCTTTATGTTGGAGACTTAAATTTACATACAAAATTACATAGAATATGAAAATAAATTTAACATTTTGGGAGCAGTTAGGCTTATACAGTGCCATGAATCCCAAATGTACTTACTATTCTAGAATCAAGCTTTGGGGGGGAAAATGAGAAGGTGGTCAACTATACCCAGTGCTGATTTGCAAGTATCTCTGGTATCACCAAGAAGCTCCCTCCATCTCAAAAGAATAATTCAGCTAAATTACTTTTTTTTCTTTAAAACATTAATAAGTCAGCTAATGAACTGGTAAGCACACACAGGACACATTTAAAACTGAAAACAGATGAACAACCTATTTAAAGCATAAGCTAATGGCAAAGTGAATTATTCGTTGGTACACAATCTAGTTAGTTGCAACATAGAAAGAAATCATGCTCAAGAATACTGTTCTTTTAACAGTATATTGATATTCTTCATGCAAAATTTTAAAGTGCTGAAGCAGCTTCACATATGCTTTGCAATTCAGTAAACAGTTTGGGTCTTCTTCATCATTTAACAGTAATTCCACACATTCAGGATGTGTTCATGTTTACTGGCAGCCATAGGAAAAACATCAAAGATGACCTCTGTTGATGCTTTCACAATAACCAATGTAATAATGCACTTGTATGCATTGTGGTAGTATTCAGATTTTTCTTTTCTTTTTTTTTAAAGTCCAATATGTTAGGTGAAAAACACTTCTTATATAATAATATTACCATGGGTACCAGATAGCTTCACTGAATTGTGCACATATTCTTTTTAGGCAATTTTATATCACATCAGTTGACAATATATATTTAGGTTTATTTTTGTTGTTACTCACAAAATTCATGCCATATCATTGTCAAGTAAGAACAGCTGGAAGTTTTGACCAATAAAACATCTGAAAGCTATAAGAAAGCTTCCAAACAGGGCACATTTGGCACTCAGAAGCTTCATTCAGTGCAACCTTCCTCAACCTGATGATCTCCAGTTTGGGGGGAACATCTAAGAATTCTGCAGTTTTAGTCCCAATATAATTGAAGGGTATGAATTAGAGATAGAGGATTAAGCTTAGACCATTTTCCTTCATAGTAGAAAAATGTCATTACCATGTTTTTTGCATGGTAATCAAAAATAAAGTTTCATTTTATTGAATTGGAATCCTGTATGGTTACCTGGAAGGACAACCAGATCAACTTCCACAGGGCCTGAAGTTTTAAATGTAGATAATTGAAGTGCTTGATATTATTCATACTATATTCTACATTATTAAATTTTCTAAAATCTAATAAATGTGATGAAAAGAAACAGGAAGAATAATTTGCTATTCATGGCACCCCACTGAATGTGTATAATTAGTCACAACTCAGAAAAATATATATATATAATTTAATGCATTACCCCTCTTTTTCAAAATCTTTTTTGTTATTTTAAAAATACTTCTTTTGCCATTTTTTATAGAAAAAAAAAAGCTTCCTATATTGAATAGTCACATAGTAAAAGTGATAGAAAATGGCTCACTCATTCTGTTGGATACTAAGGAGTAAACTCAATAATTTAACGATAAACACCTGTCTTTGATTGTGTAAGGTAAGTTTCTAAGAATTACCAAGGAGATATTTATTTACTGTTACTACTAAGCCAACCTTTATTTTTCTCAAAAAATATTTTCATCTCTGAGTGGAAAGCAAACTTTCCTCCAAGAAGTCTGCAAACCAAATCATAAATATCAGATCTAAATCCTGCATGAAAATAAAGTCCCTCTAATCCTGGCTATTCGTCAGGATGCAAATGAAGGCTAGAGGAGTTTCTTCTTTGGCCCGCTGTCAAAAGAAGCTGGCCACAATCTGGGCTGTGGTGACAATCTTGCCCCTCCCCATCTCCATCCTAAGACTTGGTCTCAGCTGCTTGTCTTTCCTAGCAAACCACAAACCAAGCAAACCTATCCGTAATAGCACCCTGTAAATTAATTTGACATTTCATGCAAAGGAAAGCGGAGGGGGGGGGAACGACCCTCCAAAGCTACTGAAAATAAAAGCCCCTCAGACATCCCATCCTACCTATAATTTTGGACTGAAGAAACCTGGAAAATGAAATCTCTATGGTAATACACACACACACACACACACAGACACTGCCTTCCTCTTCTTTGTTAAGACAATGTAGTCCTTCTTTGCTTCTATCCAATCAACAGACTAGCAAACAAAGTCTCACCTTCTACTTCCTTAGATACAACCATACATTCAGGCAATAGCTGAATAGAAATATAGCAATGAACACTTTTATTTTCCACTAAAAATGTCCTGGGTGTTTTTACATAGTGCATAGCCTACAACTCTATTTATTTGCTTAGATCTGCGACAGACTGGCATCTCCAAATATACATAATAAAAAGGCAGTGTTTATGATTGGCATAAATGTGCAAGAGACAGCACAGCTTGTACTTGAGGGATATTGTTAACTCTAATCTTGGGTTTTCTCTCTTCAAACTATTAATCTCAATTTTGGCAAAAGTATTTAATATAAGAGTAAAGTATTGATGCAATATTAACTGATTCCTTGACATTACTCATAATGTGTGGATATAGTGAAGCATAGCATATTTAAGCTATTAGACATGCAGGAATGCCATTATGCTTCATTGTGTCTGGCTGTCCCTCCCTTCCTTTTCTTCTTCCCAATCTCTCTCTGGCAGCTCCACATCTTGCTTCATACAAATGTCTGGCCTTATGGGTTACAAGCACAGAAGTGTAGTGGCAAAATGTATAATCTAAGTATCTCTGCCTCTTGATATTCATTCATGGATTTATTTACAAGTTGCTAAATTCTCCTCTTTCCATCTCCCACCAGATTGTTTCTTTAGTTCATACTACTGTCATGCATATGTTCCCATGGAACTTTAAAATAAAAATGTAAACGTGTGTGTTTGTGTAGCAAATATTCTGCAATATTGCTTATATTCTCCAATTTTTACCAGGGCTTTTTTTTTCTTTCTTAAAAAGAAACGATTTTAAGAGGTTTATGGACTTGCAGATATATGACTGGCTTTTTTAGTAGATTTGGCTATGTAAGGTTCATTTTGTATAAAATGCCTGTAATAAAATAGAGTTATAGACATATATATCTTTGAATCTATGTAAGTATATTGGGAAGGAAAAAGTTCATAAAGCTCGTCAGTTTGGTTAAGATTGGTATTTACAGTTAGCAATACTTAATTATTTCATGAAAGATTAAAGTGCTGAGGAAAGACGTATTCATTTCAGCCTTTCCCTTAGTATCCACTAAGGGCTCTGCAGTTTACAGGAAACCAGGCATACTCAGTTAATTTTCAGGGAGTTTTTCAGTCAACTTCACAAGCATGAAAGACATGCATGCATATTGTTTTTGTTAATGTTACATTGCCAGGACTTCACCAATAGTTTGTTTAATATTTACAAATCAAGGGTCTGTTATTATAAACATGTGTATATTAGCAATTTTACACATTTATAGACTAAAGGATATCTTAATATGCCTTATAAAACCAAAGGTTTGGTAAAGTACTGTCTTGCAATCACATTTTAGTCTTAATATAAATCCTACTAACTGGGTTTTTTTTTTCTACCTGAATTTACATGTGTATATTAATGAGGCATTCTGTCAAGGCTGTGCATTAATTTATTTGACCCAGTAGCACTAATTTGGAAAAGCAGTTCAATTTATGTGTGCATTTACATTATTTTTGATGCAAGATGCCAAATAGCATACATTTAGGACACACAAAATACTCAGTAGATAGCAAAGACAGTTATCCTAGCATGTACTAGCATATATTGATATACTGTACAGAGAGCCTGTTAATTAATATTTGAAACATTTTTTTCAGAAATATTCATCCACAGAGTGGAGCACATTTGGCACTAAATGTATGTAAAATAGGAAGAGCTAAATAATTTCTTCCAGCCCTTTATGATTGTTTCATTTTCTGGGCATATTTCCTCCTCTCTCTTCCTCCCTTTCTTTTGTAAAACATATATCATGTAAATTATAATGGAAGAAGACATTAACTTGCAAAAATCTAGCACAGTAAAATGTGTACGTATGCTGTAATTCATATTTTTGTAATTATTCCATTGTACTGTAACCTTCCATCATGACTGGGAAATGGGAAAGCTGGTATTCAGTCAGTATATCAGCAAATAAATAAATAAAAACAGAATAAGCAGAAGTAGCAGAGCTTTCTTTTCCCAAGCTACTAATTATCACATCTATCTCTGTTCAAGTATAGTGATCTATACAATACACATTTGCAAACTACACATGCATACGCATATGTATACAACCTTCTGCACCCAAAAGGGAAATGTTCTCTTTCCTATTCTAGGAATCTTAGCCTGTTCAAAGGCAAAAAAAATGAACCTGGATGTGCAGGCATTAAACATTTAAATTCTGTATGCCCTGGTCATTGCACTGACTGCCATATTTTACATCTTCTGCTTCTTCCCTGTAATTTTGCTTTTTTACCTGCATCTAGTCATTATTCAGATAGTCTTTGTTCTACAGATATGGAATACAGCACATTGTCAAGCAAATGGTACACCGAACAATATTGTTTAAAATGTATTAATCTCCTTGATATGATTATTGATCTACCTCATATATTTTAGTGATTTATTAGACCAGGTTCAGTCTCCAAATTCTAATGGTAACAAATGTTGTCATAATATAAAATGCAAAAGTTTAACATTTTTTAAAAGGCATAACCTACAGTATACTGGATACAATCCAGAGAATAGGTTTAAGATTTAAATGCTTAATTAAACACTGCATATCGGAATCTCCTGCATATCGGTTGAAGACAGATGCCCTTATCAATACCTGAACTGCACCCTATTGGTTTATGCATTGACATGTTTAGTTGATCAAACAAATATATTAGCAATAGGTCATAAACATATAATGTTGCATTAATGTCAGATATGCAAATCTGTTGTACCTTTTGGGAGACTGATCTAGTAGTCATTTGCAAAGTATTTTAGGCTATGTGCATAAATAATCAGAAATGGAACACATTTATCTTTTAATTTAAAAAGTAATATTTTCATTAATCTTTTCCTTGGTTTGAAGCAAAAAAAATGCAAGCCCCAATGTTATAATATCATAGCTACTCTGGATTTTAACTTGAAGAGGGAAGTATTCTGGAAGAAGAAACTTGAAGATCTTCTGGCTAGAAATGATACACAAGCTGCATCTGCAGTTTTCAAAGGAAAGAGAGATTCTCGAAGAGGCTAACACACCATGGCCATAAACTTGCCCTGTCAACACTGACCTTCAACTACAGTCTCAGAGGGTGAATAAGATTCCCAGACTCTGATGCTGAGCTGTCTAATCTTACTCTCAATCTCCAGGAAAAAATTTTAAAAGATGGGCTAAGGCTAATCACAAAAAATTAAGCACTCTGACTTCAGCTTTGCACATCCAAGCTGCTAAACATCCAAGATTTGATTATTAGGATTTAAAAACAGAACATACTTAGACAATGTTTCTTTAGTTTTCTGCATGTCATCTTATACTACATATAATTTGAATGATTTATTTGTAGATATAAGTGTATATTTAAGAAGATGTAATAATACTAGCAATAGGAGTTATAAAATAGGTACATTGATCATGTTTTAAAAGAGACATTCCTCTATTTCTCTAATGGGAAGGCCTAATGTCATCCCTTCTTACGGACAACTTTGCATTCTGAGAATTTTATTTATTTCTCTTTTTCTTTACACTTCAAGCAAATGATGTAATTTTGTGGAATTCTGTGGCCTCCCTTAGCACCAGAATCTTCATGCACAAATTCATAGAACTGATATCCTCATTTTAATACAAGATGCCAGTGAGCTTAGAATGTGTGCAGTCTACCTTTTAGATGGGAAATGGCACATTCAAAAGATTTCTACTTATAAAACTCCCATATTCAGCACTATGTGCTATATTCATGGTTTTCTAATGAATTCAAAACTTCACATGACACTGCTAGTCAGCTATGTAGAGATTGTTTGAGCATGCTCTTCCACTCAGAACCATGTGCACAGGGTCAGATTCTGTGCATGGATTTTATGCATGGAGGAACTGTCTAACAGCAAGTATTAAATAGGACCTTTCAATGCTTTGAAAGCATGCTTTGCTTTAATTAAAAAATTGAAGTAAGCTTTGCTCTAAGCCCTTTATCCAGCAGTTTTAGTAGCCAGAAGCCTTACCAAATTCTTCCAATCTGATACTAGAAGGATCAGAAAAAACTTTGGCACACAAGCTTCTGAACAAGCGCAATGCATGTGCAGAAGCCAATTCCAGCTGCTGAACTATGGGACAAAGTTTTGAGGTAATCTGGTAAGTAGATCTGCTGCCATCTCACCAGGCCTACTACTAACTGAGTAAGCTGTATAGCATATATAGAATATGAAATATAAGTGTCAAACCACAGAGGATGGAAGACCATCAGCATAAGCATCTCTAGTGGGAACAAAGTGTATGTGTATGGAAATGACAACATGTACATCATGATGTCCTTGCAACCAGTAGCATGATGCAAAAGGCTGAAGTTTGTGTTATGTTAGCATAGCACACACTTCATAATTTTTTTCATCCTTGTAGTCTGGACGAAACATTATGGCCATCGCTACTAGAGAGTGCTCTGAAGCATCAGACTGGCCAGTGTTGGAAACAGATTCAGGAATACTTTACCATAGCAAGGCAATTATTATTTGGGAGTGTGGCAAAACTCAATCCAGACAACCAAACACTATTGTTAGAGACAACCATCACCATATCTCATCTCTTTTATACATGCTATAATGAACATTGCCAAATGTATGGTGTCATGTCTCTTTAAATTATGCATAAATCTTCCAATAAGCTCAGTTTTTCATCATCCAGAATGAAAAATTAACTTTTAAAACTTTTTTAAAGATCATTGATTGGTATGCTATCAATAGATATGGCATTTAGTTCTATTGCTGCTTTCGCCAAGCCTAAAAAAGACCATCATATATGTATTTTTCCCTTGTAAATATCTTTTCAGGAAGCAATAAAGAGCACTAATTGTGATACATTAATAATGTCATAAAATAAAACATCTCTGCTGGTACAATGCTTTGTTAACAGCACATATCTTGTATATGCAAAAAAAAAAAAAAAGATGTATAAAATACTGCTGTAGTCTCCAAGTGCACAATACAACAACCTATTTGAATTACAAGAATACATTTACAGCCTTCAGAATAGTAGAAAATAAATCAAAAAATTGAATCTACTTGTAGTATAATATTTAGTGGGCTCCCTTCACCCAAGCTGACACAAAATCAAGCTATACATACTGTAAATGTATGCAGAGATTACACATTCTTTCATGTAGGTTTGCCTCATATGGCTTCAAAACTTCGACCCAGAAATATCAGGAATCTAAGATATTTTTTTTTACCATGATTGATAACAACTAAAGTGTTTCTAAAAAAAACTATAGTATTGAATAGTTGGCAAACATATCTTAGAACTTCAAAATTTCTGGAAATTATGTTCAGCAGCATGTTCTGGTTGACCTTTCTCAGTCCCATTTTTTGTCTGTTTGCCTTCTGTTTATTTTGAAGAAACTCAGAAGCTGAAAGTATTCATAACTCTGCACAATATTTCAATCAAATCCCCAATCCAATCAAAGTAGAATGTCTAGAAAGCAAGAACCACTAGATACATAGTAACTAACTTTAGAAACTTGTTTAGATTGTGTTTTAATATGATGACTTAATATGGCAGCATTAATAAAATAACTATAATTGTTTGCTATTTCATTAATTGCTTAAATTCGTCCCTGTTTTGTGTAAATATACATTTTATCTCTAGCAACTGCATGAGGAATTTGTAACAGTTTGGGAACTGCCTGTCACTTTCATTGTGTGTAAACACACCCCAGAACTTTTCCAGAGCTTTGACTTTCATTGGTTAAACTCCTAGGGGGTGCCATAATCTACTGCGTGAGACATGGAGGATTTCAAACAGATTCTTTCTGACTTCCACTAAGATTTTAAACAGATTTCTTCTGACTTCTATCAAGCTTTTATGCAAGATATCCAGGACATTGTGGAAAATATGAGATCTAAAATGTGCCATCAGGTTGGGGATGTTGTGGAAGAAATTTAGGAATTTAAGAATGATAGAAAGTTTTTTTGCAGAGTAAGATTGGGATTTTTATCGAGAAGCTGGATGAAGATTGGATAATGGAGTTGGAGAAATCTAAGGGAGAGAGTGATCTGCAAGCCATAAGTAAAATTGATCTTCTGGTGGAATGCCATGAAAAGAACCTGGATTTTTGAGGGGGCCGGTTGGGCTGTTTGATTCTTTCAAGAGAAAAGCTCTATGAACATTGTGGGGATATGTAACTGTTCTGGTTTATTTTGAAGTGGGATAAGGGTTGAAGAATGTTAATCTGGTTTGTTTTAAGGATTTGATTGATACTATTTGCTTTTAAAGGTTTGGATTTACTGTTTTGAATTGTCTTTGTTTTTTGGGTTAAGATTGGGATTATTAAAATTGTTGTATTATTAAGTTTAATAGCAGAACTTATGTGCTTTTTAATTTGATTCTTATTATAGTAGACAGAAATGTATAGAATAGTGGTAGGAAAGGAATAATTAAATACGTGCTATCTTTTGGAGGGGAGAAATATGTTTAGGAGGTTTATATGCTTTTTTTCTTTATTTTAATATAAGTAACAGTACTTAGTGATTTTTATTATGTGTTAAAGTGGAATGATTTATAGAAATAGAAATAATGTGGTATTATTTCTATATAGAGTAAGACATTGATTATGATTTTTTTTGTATATCCCTGCTGTTAAAAGTTGGAAGCCACATATTTTTGTAAATTTGAAATTTTTTTCTCTTGTGTTTTCGGACTTTTTTAGTTTTTTTCTTTCTTTGTAGTTTTCTGGGTTTTTTGTAGTTTTTATTCTTCTCTTGAAACTTAATAAAATTTACTATAAAAAAAAGAAATAAAGTCCAGAAAAATCCAATAATTTGTGTGAATGTGCCAAACAAGCATTATATAGAACAGTTTACTTTAGAAGATGCTCCTAGTTTCATTAAGCAATCTGTGTACAATCACAGTCATTTGCACCTAGAACATCTATCTCAAATTCTGACATAACATCACTGTGAAATCAATACTTAAAATAACCCATTTATTTTGGACTAATGATCTGTTGCATGTCCCTTCCTTCTAAATGTTTATGAGTGTTTCTATTCTATAACCCTTAAACATTGTTGAGGCATTGCTTTCCTGTAAGTAGCTGGAAGTAAAAAATTAATCTTCTAGCCACCGTTTAATATTATTTATTTGTTGCCCAACAAAGCAAGTTATAGAATTGTTGCATATTTCAATAACTGAAATGAACTCCATCAAATATGATAAAAGTATATACTAAACACTAGATAATATAGAGAACATAATTGGTGTAGAAAAATGCAAATGCCAGCAACAATAATAACATCTGATAATAAAGACTAAATGTAACCTAAAAGGGCAAACACATTCCAATTGCTGTAAAAATGAAGATTAAAATATATGAACATTATTAAAATTATATTAAAAGATTTTATTAAGGTATTCAAAGTTTTGGAAAACAGAAAGAGACTTTGTCTGATGCCACCTACTAGGTCAGGTTGTCTAGGGAGAGTATTCCATAACCTACAGTTGTAAAGGCCCTTCACTCATTTCCATCTACAGAAAACGTAAGGGTGGTAGTAGGTACCAAATAAAAGAGATATTTTAGATTTTCATATCCCAGTCCAGTGAGATTTTTGTAGGTTAATCTGCACCCTGAATTAGGCATGAAAATAAATTAGAAGCCAGTGAAGATCCATTAAAAATGCACTGGTATATGTTTCAGTATTCAAATCTGATTATATCTTTCATTCTATATCAGTTGAATTTTCCAAACCATATCAGAGGCAGCTTTATGAATCATAAATGGTGACCACAAAAGCCAGATTATCATGACCTATTAATTGGAAATGCCCTTCATGTGACCAAGATCCTTCAATCATGATAAATATAAGTGAGATTCATTCAGCAAAGTCATTGATAACTTCAGAATAAACCATGTTACTATTGTATTGCCCCATGTAATTCATAAAGTGAACAAGAGATGCAATTCCAGAGAAGAGAGCTACTGTCAAAGCACTCAGAAAGAGAACCTGTTATGATCAACACCTAAATGGGATACAATAGTTTAAGGAATGTTTTCCTGAGCCGTTCTGACAGAGAAGAGCATGGAAGAATATTGTATTTCAAATACCAGAGATTGTGACCAAGAACTTGAACAAATTCTTAAATAAATGACTGGCAGAAAAGTATTTGCATATATTGTATTAGAAATCACTCAGCAACATTCTGAATGTTTTTCTTCTGCTCCTGACAATTATGTGCCCTTTATGGATTTATTTTGTTTTACCTAGTCTGAGAAGAACTGCATGGATTTGCTTATGAAAATGTTGACATTATTTTGCATTGTGAGTTATTTATTTCATTTTTTTAATATGGAATAAAAAAACCTGAAATAACAGCTAACCTGATGATAGCAGGATTGAGATGTTAGACTGGAAAGAACCAAACTCACAAAAATAGAACATTTTTCTATTTTTCTATTTTCTATTCTCAATCCATAACAAAATGAAGTAAACTAGCATTTATTCTAACATGCAGCTGGACACTTTCAGTGCTGTTGGGGAAAAAACAGTCCAGTAGAAACTAAGTTCTTAATCAACTAACTTAGTTGATTAAGGGGTTCAAACCCTAACAAAAAGCATTGTAGATATGTATGAGAAAAAATTAAAGAAACAAATTGCATTTTTTATTTACCTTATATTTGTTATGCTTTTGTTTCAATTAGAAAGCATTTGAGAGGTGGTTTTGGATTATACAGGAGATGAAGAACAGTACCACCATCTTGTACAAATGAGGTAGTGGGGGGTAAACTTAGAAAAAATCCTGATACGAACTGTAATGTTATCTCTGGATCATGGCAGACCAAATGCTTATAGGTCTATTTGTAGGACGAGAGCTGTGTTAGTCTATGGTAGCAAAAAAGCAGAAGAAGCCTGCTAGCACCTTTTCTGACTAAATTTAATAAAATATGTTATTCAGAAAAGGTGCTAACAGACTCTTATGATTTTTTTATAGAATGTAAAAAGAACCAAGATAGAATTAAATCATTATGTAGCAAAATGGCAATACTGGATAACATCTCAAAACTGAAATAATTAGGGAGTTATAAGCTGTAACATTATGGTTTTCTTATCTGCTGGAGGTTTCAGTGTATTACTTGAAGTGGTCCAAATCACTTTGTAGGTGACTGAATACACATCCATATTCATTTTTGCTTACTTTGAACATTATTTGCATCAAACCACAGGTTCCATGTCAGAATTGGACAAAAAAGGCGCAACATTTTCCTAGATATATTTTTTCTTATTCATTTCTACATGATAAGGCTATTGTTGGCATGGCCAGCATATCTGATAGCGTGATGCACCCAAAGCATTGTGATAAACAAAGATTCACCAGTTCAGAGAGGACACCTCCTTCATTGCTTAGGAATGAGTACGCCTTTGATCAAAGTGTATTGTGGGATACATACTTCCAATTATGTATAACTCCAAAATTTTCCAACATGGTTATGCTAGTTAGGAGTTCTGGGAATAATAATCCCAATAAATTTGGAGAGCACTAGGTTGGAGAGGGTTAGATGAAACCTTGACAATTTCATATATTTATTAAAAGACCAGATAAAGGGAAAATAGTTTCTGCTTAATCATATGCTGTTCTTATCAATCAAGGAGAAAGAGGTTGATCCTGGCAGTGATCTCAGCAAAGCCCATGGTTCTTCTCCTTCAAAGAAGAACATAGAAAGAATCAAATAAACCAATGTGTAATAATTCTTGAAACATTGGCTCCTCTGAACGTATACCGCATCATTGTTAATACACACACACACACACACACACAACACCGAAGATACCTAATAGTCCTGCCTTCTATTTTCCCCACAACAACAATCTTGTGAGGTGGGTTGGGCTAAGGAAAACTGACTGATCCAAGGTCACCCAGCTGGCTTTCATGCCTAAGGAGGTCTAGAACTCACAGTCTCCTGGTTTCTAGGCTACCACCTTAACCATTATACCATATTGGCTCTCATATTTTTCTTCTTTCGTAAGAACAGAGATGGTATTCACAAAGTAATAGTTCTTCTATGAAGTGTCTCACATATTTCCTGATCAGAGAAGGCACCAGCAGTTCCTGGCATTCATTCTGTCCACATTTTCCTCAGTGGGCCTGTACCAGATTCATTTCTCCACCTTGGACTGTATAGGTTGCACCAGACAGTGATGGAGAGTCAGCGTCAGATATGCAGTAGATGCTTGACCAATGTGGTCAAGTCTAAGAATGTTTCCTGATCAAGAATATATATATAGCAGGACTATAGTAAGAAAGATGGGGTTGAAACAATTCACCATTCCCTTACATATTATTTATTACACTGCCATGTGATTGTTACATGTACAGTATCATAATTGGTTCATGCATGCCATAGCATAAGAACATAAGGACAGACTTGCTGAATCAGGCTAAGAGCAATGCTAGTCTAGCATTTGTTTCTCACTATGGAGCCAGCCCAGGTCACATATCCAAACCTCCACAGTAAGATAACATAGGACCACAGTTTCAACAAAATCTGAAGTTAAAGAATTATTGTCTTGTAATTAATATTCCTGTTTTCCCATTTTTTCACCCTAATGTTTTTATTTTATTTTCTGGTGGAAATGCAGACACAGAAAAATATATAGACAAACATATGCATGAATGCAAGAGCCAGTTTGGTGTACTGGTCAAGGCATCAGGGTAGAAACCAGGAGACTGTGAATTCTAGTCACACCTTAGGCAAAAAACCAGCTGGGTGACCTTGGGCCAGTCACTTTCTCTCAGTCCTAGAAAGAAAACAATGGCAAACCACTTCCAAAAAACCTTGCTAAGAAAACTGCAGGGACTTTTCCAGGCAGTCTCCGAGAATCAGACATGATTGAACGGATTAAAAAAAATGCACGAATGCAGTAGTTTAGGCTTTCTACCCTAAAGTTGCAAATTGCCCCATAACATTGAAAGAAAGAGTATCCACAATTATATCAAGATTTATAATGTATTATTTTCCTAGAAACTTTGCCTCCTCAGTAAGGTTGCATTCATAAATAATCTAATACCTATTTCTTCTTCCTTATCATTACCAAATTTTCATTTCCTTTTATAAAATGGCCAAAAATACACATCATAAAACATTTCTGCTTTCGTCTGCCTAGAATTTTAAGCAAAGATCAAATATTTCATTTTGCAACACTGACAACTTTACAACCATTAATTAACTTTCAGTTCTTCATCAATACAAGTGATTTAAAATAAATACTCAAAGGGAAGAAACAATTAGTGGAAGTTATTACATAATAATGAATATTTTTCAGGGACTCAGCTGCTATATAAAGTGAAAAGAGTATACATAATTTATCTAACCCCAAGGAAGCAGACCAAACAGAGCTAGATAAACCTCAGCCCTCACTGCATTTTCTGCTGCTATGTGGTTAAGTCATTTAAAAAAAAGTTTTAAACACATTTTTAATATCCATGGAATGGAATTCCACCTCTCTGACTCACAAAAACAGTCTCAAGGGACCCGATTCTACCACTGTATTACACAAATACAGATATTTCTGCTGTAATTGATATACCACCCTGTGTTTATCAATGTACTGGTCAGATTCAATTTTTATCTATAACAGCAACTGAAGATGCTTAGTCCCCTTCTTGCCTGGGGTCTTATTCACTTGGTACTTATGATATAAAAATGCCTTTAGTTGAAAGGGTTTTTTCCCCCAGATTTAAAATAAAATCCAAAAATTGATTTTATTTCCTGCTTGTCTACTATTTCCTGACCAAAAGTATTACACTATTATCTAAATAGTTGAACAGAGCTAACTGAATGCTATTGTGAGAAAGGGGGGATAGCGATGTTGTTTTTGCAAGGCCTACAATAGAACAGGACTTGCTTTCTCAGTAACTTGCTAACTGAAGCTTGCTTTCTAGTAGCTAGAATTGCTTGACCATATATTAAGGATGTGGAATATGTGGTCAGGGGAACAGAAGATAATATCTCTATGCTGACAGGTGTTAAGGAAAGAAGCTGCCTAACTGATGCTGAAAATATGCTCAACACCAGTTCTAGCGAACTTTGTGGTCAGACACGACCCCGGCCTACTTACTCCAAGGGGGCTAGCTGCCTTTTAAGGAAAAGAATAAATAGGGGACTGGGGGAGGTAAAAAGTGAGGAATGGGAGATATAAACAAAGGCGAGACTTCCTGCAAAATCTAAGGTGTCTCGGATAGGCTGTGAACTCACAAGTACCTATCCAATGGGGAACAGGAGGAGGGATTTCACCAGCCAGGGGTAGGGAATAAAACTGGATGCTTTGTGTGAAGGGGTGTGCCTATTTTGGCTGGGCACCCGTCCTTGCAAAAACATTAATAAAATCTTTTTGCTGCTTCTCAAGACTTCGTCAAATTTATTCCGTGAGTACAATTCTCACACTATGCTTCCAAATAGCCTTTACACAGCATTGAGACATGAGGAGGGTAGATAAACAATATCTAGCTCTCTGACTCAGAATCTGTGAAAAAGAAATTATTGAGCCTTGTAAAGATGGAGTCTTAGGTTTATCCATTCTTCCTGTTCTTTGGCTTCAGGCAGATGAGACTTGTGCCAGGCCTGCCACTGTCAACATACAACCAGCTGGACATACATCATTTTGGATTTCTTGCCTTTCAGTAGAATTACCTTAGATTGGCAGAGAAGGCCTCATGCTGGGTTTGTTCTAAGAATCATTCCAAGCAGCCATTTCCGTCATCCCTTCTCAGATAACAGCTTGTTGGTCATCTTCTGCTTTGCAATACTAAATTCTTTTTTAAGAACGCCTTTTCAACATTTTGTTGATTAACTAAGAATAAAAATAAAGAAACCCTCTGCACCACTCTTTTATTATCTGCTGCAGAAAAAAGGGACATAGAACAGTTGCTTTATATTTTGCGTGTGGATATGAAATTTTAAAAAAATTCTTACCCCATACTTATGGCTACTCAATGGGACTTATTCCCAAGTAAGTGGAAACTTCACTGCAGCCTGATTCTAAACATAGTCTTTGGGAGTGTGTTGTACCAAACTCCATAGGTGAATTTCTAGGTAGATATATAAAGAGATCTACTATTTAACTAATTATATTGTTCTACAATTTCTGAGAACGTGTACATATGTTACCTCTTAATCGATAATATTTGTTTGTTTGTTTGATCCAATGTTTTATTGCTGCCAGCTGTCTAAAACACAGCTACAACAAAATTGTCATGTAACCACCAAACTGTTTTCTGCCATGGGCAACTGCATTAAGAATTGGCTCTGTTTACATGTTACAATGCTCTGTGTAACATATCCCTGTAACTATTGGTGACTACTATGTAAGAGCCCTTTTGTAATGTATATTTTGGGCTTTGCCTTTGGTCAGTTCAGTTGCTTCCAAATCCCTCTTTGAAAGTAGTTTTATTTACCCCCTTTTAGAAGTGAGGATCTGCTATTCCATTAAAAAAAAAATAGAAGAGGATCAAGCTTGTGACAGTAAGTCAGGTTTTTTTTATCCTCACAGCAAACCTATGTGGACATATATCTGCTTCAAACACTCAGTACAGTCCTATGATTATTTCCAATATGATAAAATCAAAAAGAGATTTTGCAGAGCTCCAAAAGGATTCCTTCAAACGAGGAGTATGGGCCTTAAAATGGCAGATGCTGTTCAAGGTAACTAAGTGCAAATTGATGTACATTGGCCCTAAAAATCCCAGGCTTTAGTAATCCGATCAAAGCTGGAAGTGACTGTTTCAGCAAAGTGTGCAGTTGCTATAAGAAAGGCAAATTCCGTGTTTGGAATCAGGAACTGAAATCAAATAGGCAATTTAGTAAGATACACATGCACACACACACACACACACACATTGTGAAGCTATTCTTGGAATAACACATATAATTCTAGGTACCACAACTCCAAAAGGATACTGCACAACCTGAAGAGGAACAAAACAAAACAAGGCAAACAAAATAGTTAATTTGAAGAACAATTATTATGATAATAGTCTTTTAGCTTAAAGCAAGTAGGGCAAGGGGAGGCACAATTAAGGTATAGAAAATCATGCACAGAATGGAAAATATGGTACAAAAGAAGCTTTTCTCACTGTTTCACAATATTAGAATTGTTGGTTTCTAGGGATTATGCATTGAAATTGAATGTGGTAATGTTCAAAATGCTGTTTTACATTGTATTTTGCTGCCATCAGATGTAGTTATGGCACTAGTTTAGATTTTAAATTGAACAAATTAGGCTATCAGTGGCTACTGGACTTGAAAACTAAATGCTACCTCCTAAAACAATACAAATCACTATAGCACTGCACCTGAATATAAATATTTTATGCACACCTCAGTATTGGGAACATCTATAATAGGAAGAAATATTAAAGGTTCAGCACAAAGTCTGTTATTTGAGCAGAAGGTCAAAATACAGAGAATGATGTTAGGAAGCTATGCAAGTGTGCTAATTAATATGTGTCATAATGCATGAGCTACTACAAATGAGCCAAATATTCAATAAAACTTCATGCATCTACTATATTGTAGCAAGTTGTTGTAATTGGTATTGAAATCAACAAAGAACACAAATCAATTCTCTCAATAGGATGTTTTTATAGCTAAGTTGATGGAAGTATTTTGTGTGGTTTAATCATGCTAGTACCTAGATTCATAATATAAATCATAACTTTTTTAAAGAGATATAACATTAAAATATAATGTAGGTTTTGTCTGGCAATGCTCAATTTGTTTGATTTTTTTTATTCAAGTATTTCAACAGTCAAGATAGTGTCCAAGTACAAAAGTTCTGAGTCACAATACCAACTGATATAATGTAGATAACCCACTTGCAAGAACAATGGATAGAGGTTGCAATTCATCTCCAGGAAATTATTTTCTCTCTGAATTTTATAGTTTATGAAATATTGCCCATAGATAACTCAGAGATGTTTACCCAATCACTTATCTCAAAATAGCAGCTTCTTGTCTCACTGCAGTATCATATTTGTTTATGTGGTCAATGGTTTTGAGATTAAGAACAATGAAAGGGGAACCTTGAAAACAAAGGCTGTTTCCTTGGCTCTATTTTCATTTTGAGATAGCTTACTATGTAAACAATGTCTCTAATTTGGCACTGCACTGACAGCTAGATTGTAAAACAAAAAAAAGTGTTCAAGAAAATATATGGTATTTCTTTATATACTTATATACATACACAGTTGATGCAACAGTCTTCTGGAATGTGAAGCACTGTTCCCTATTTGATGACCTCCTGATGCATCAGGAGTGCAACTCCCAGAAATCCAGCAGCTTTTGGCCATGCTAGAGGGAATTCTGGGATCTGATGTCCCTACATATGTGGGAAGTGCCAACTTGAGAGCAAAATATTATATAGGTAGATAGGAGACAGCTGATGTAGGGAAGGAGAGAGGAGAAAAATGAGGAATGACGACAAAAGGATGAGATACAGAGTTACTTCAGACAATGACCAAAAATAAAGCAGCAGTTAGTTGTGACCCAGCCATGATTGCATGAATTCAATACACATAGTATGAGAAGAAATCTTGGTCTTTATTTAGACCATGAGAAATATTGTTAAATTTCCTGATGATTTCTAGCATATCAGTTTCCTTATGGAATCAGCCTTGATATTTTCTCAAAGATGGCTATGTTGAAGTAAAAATTGTTCTGAGGAGCTGATCAACATCTACACAAATTTAATTTTCTGGACAGTACTGTGAAACAAAGACATGTAGCACCACTCTGCCTAGCAAACCAACTGATCACTATTTACAAGAAATCCTTATAGCTAAGATTTTTTGTACAACCTCATTTATTCAGCTTAATCTGACAAAAATGAACAAGTAATCATTTTAAATAACAGTAATCCCCAATGAAATTAAACCAGATTAACAGGCTCACACTAGTTCTTGAAAATAAACTTCTACAAGAGAGACCCAGTGAAGAAGAGAACACCATTCATTGTAACCTACTGCTACCAGCTAAAATCACTCAAATACAGTCCACCTTGATCGTAGTCTTGAGCAGGCATACACTTGGTTAGCCTTTATTTTTAATGTGTTTGCAGCAAAAGAGTAACTTGGCTACTACTTTGGAAAATTCTAAATAATCAACATTCATATGTTAAATCAAATCAAATCAAGAATATCTGAATCTCAACTATAACAATGGAATTACCTTGGGATAACATTTTGGTAGCAATGTTTCAGCCCACTTTATCCTGTTGGGTTCTGGTTCTCCCTGAGCTTGTTGTTTTCTTGCAGACATTTCATTACCATACTGTTGATACTGACCAAGATCTGTTGTCCAAAATATGGCAGCTACAGTTTTAACTATCTCAAAAGATAGTTAAAACAGAAACATACTTTTACTTTAGATGCCTTGGTTACCTGTTTGCTTGGGGTTCTTTTGGGCACCTTAAAAAAAAAAAGAAAGAAACACTTTTCTCTCACACTTTTCTACCCAGCTCATAAGAAGAGCTACAGAGTGTTCTTCCAAGTTCCCACCCTTTGTGATGCACAGTTAGCATTTTCATGGAAGTAGTCCTTTTCAGTGGCAGTTCCTATTTTGTGCAATTCCTTATTGTCTAAAGCTCATTTAGTTCCAGCTCAATCCAATTTCTAGCATAAAATAAAGGCTTACTCTTTTTTCCTCTGGAATTCCTGGCTTTATTAGTTGGTTTAATTAATAATACTCTTCTGATTGATTTACTTTTACATGTACATATTTCATATAGTTTTAAATACAAATTTAAATTCTGTTCTTAATTGTTGTGTTAGTCATTTAGAGTGCTTTTTAAATAGAAACATGGGATTGAAATATTTTAAAATAAACCAATAAAATATTTTCAAATTGTGATGAGTTTAAGGATTGTTTGTCAGGGAAAGTAATACATTAATACTATTAATAAAGTTCATATATAACTCTTAATGTGGATATTTTTCATCTGTCAGCTTCTTTTTCTTGACCATAATGTATTTCTCTATCAGATATTTGGAGACTATTTCCAAGCAGTTCAAGGTCAGTAACCCATCATTTGTGGAGCTCTGAATTTCAGCATCAAAACACATCAGCAAATCATAAGTGGGAAAGGAACTCTTCAGGGCCTGCACTAATGAAGAGAGTACATATGTTTATTTATTTATTTATTATTTAAATTTATATCACCAGCCCTCTACCCCCAATGGGGGACTCTGGGCGGTTTACAATAAACGTAATAATAAAAACATATAAACCTACATTACAATCTAAAAATATAAATAAGATAATCCAAGAAGAGATGGAATCACAATCAAAAAGGGTGCTATGGCACCAACCACCCCCAGGTGGAGCTGTTACCCTCCCCATCCCAAGCAAGGCAGCAGAACCACATCTTCAAATTCTTCTGGAAGGCCGAGAGCGAGGAAACCCATCTCAACTCCAGGGGCAGGATATCCCAAAGGGCGGGTGCCACTGCCGAGAAGGCCGCCTTCTGGACCGCGCTAAATGAAATTCCTTTGCTGATGTGGTCCATAGCATGCCCGGTCTGCCTGACCAGGTGAGGCAGGTCGATGTTATGGGAATGAGATGGTCCCTATGTTCCAAAAGGAATGGATTGTTGAACCAATATCTAACTGTTCCAAATCATATGAATGAATAGAAATTGATTTTTAGGTGTCCTGATTCTGGTTCAGTTAAGATGCGCTTTGATTTATATCTTGAAATAAATTCATGAAGAAACGTGGGATATTATTGCAGTGATATACCTTCTATATCACAAATTAGCTATATTTTGAGCCAAATGAAATTTTCATAAGCTTAAAAGGAATACAATAATAGTCCAATATAATACTAAGAGATGAATGTCCATTATGCCTAGAATATGGGTCAAACAGCCATGTGGCACCTTTAGAGAATAAAAAAACTGTCCTTACCAATTTCATTCCAGTTGCAGTGATGAAGTGAGATTTTTTTTAATGATAAAAACTTTAAACTTTAAAAATAAAGACTTTTTTTTAAAAGTCATTGCAGTGTGATCATTATGACTTGCAGATGGTCAGAAGAAACAGTAGTTTGCCCAGGAAAGAGAAAGGTATCTCAGCACTGAATTCAGGAGATCACTGCATGTCTCATATCTTTATCCTCTTGTGAGAAAGACCCCTCCAGCATTTTAGCTCCTTTTGAATCTGTGTTTTCCCAACAGCAGCCTACAGCCTTCGGTGTGCTTGTGCCTACTGCTGTTTGGCCATGCAAGCAAGAACAGTTACTAAAGAGATTATTGAAAAGGCGATGGCACCATGCAAAGAATACATATCTCCTTGCGCAATATTTCCTTGATGCGGTCCCTGCTCTCTTACTGTTTTTTTTTTCCTTTTACAAATTGGTATGGTGTGATTTTTTTTTATTAGAGTTGAATGAGGTATTAGAATATGATGCATCAAGCATTATTGAATTCTGTCCTCTTAGATTTCTAAGCAGTTATTGCAAAAGTAATCAATCTGACCCAGAATATTTTCCAACCAGACAGCACAAACAAGGGTTTCAGGTAAAGAAGCTGAAATAAACTTAAATCTCATAGTCAGATTACTAAGTGCTCATGTATTATATTCTGTATGCCACAGGATATATAAATATCTTATCTACTTATGACTTTGAAATGCACACATATTTAAATGCACACAAACTACCTAAGCAGCAAGATTTACATAATCCAGAATATGATAATAATATTCATATATGCCCTAGATACAAAGTACCATCACGGAAATTCCCTTTCTCTGTAGGGCAGAGATAGGCTTCTTTTGGTGGCCAACAGTTGCATTTAATCCTTTTGGTGGGGTTGAGAGGCACAAAATGGGTAATCATGTGTTGAAGATTGGAGAGGGAGTTGTTGTTGTGGGGAAAATAGGAGGAGGAAAGAGTATTAGGTATGTTCCCCAAATTGAGTTATTTATAAAAAGAATAAAGGCGGGATAAAAAATCTTTTTAAAGAATCAGATTGCCACTTTTGAACAATTATGGTCAAAGGAGTCTCTGAAGTCACAGCCAAGGGATTTTGGAGCCACATGTGGCCCTGGGAATGCAGGTAGCCCACATCTGCTGTAGGAAGAGTGAACTGAATTGATGATTCCACAGGGAGGTAAATTGCTGCAATATCTTGTTTATAAAGAAGCACTTCTCCAACATTTGATTATTTAGAAGAGAGAGTGGGTTTTTTGCATATTTAAACCAAGATAATGTTGAGCATTCGCATTTCACCTTCACCTGTTCAAAAACCTCTAAACAATATGTCCACGCATTCCTTATAGCAAAATAAAAGTAAACATTAAGCTTAAACATTAGTAGGTACATAGATAGTTGTATAGAGAATAGCAAAGACAAGTTATTCCACTTAACCTGCCTATGATTACAACAAAACATCTGCTTGTATTTATTTTCTTTAACACGTTATACCAGTTGCACAAAATCTGATTCTTTTCAATAATGTCTAACAGATATGGAACGATCTCATAACTCTGATTGAATATTTAATTTAACATTTTAACTCTGAATTCAATAACAGATGAAATGAGGATACATTGTTACATTTATAGGTTACTGGGCATGCTGCTCAAAAGTATATTTATGTACAAAAAATAAATAAAGTGTTGACTTCTCAGAAATTTTATCACGGCAAAATTACAATGTCCTTTTGTATATAAAAAGATGGCAGCAAACAATCCTGAGTCATGAAACAAGGGTATATAAAAGGTATTTATGGATATTTAAGGAAAAAACAAGAAAAAAATATCAATTTCATCCAAGAGTGTCAGTGGAGCCATCAAAATGAGGATGAGTTTGAGGGAAGAAAAACGATAAGAAGACATTCCTCCTGTTGTTTCCTTCACCCTTTCTCAACTACCCTGTTCCCAGGATATGACAAAATCTTTTATCCAAAAAAACAACAACCCCAAATCAGCCCAAATCTGATGTTATGTCGTCAATATACTCCATAGGAATGCACAAAGCATTCAGAAGGGAGACACTGCAAAGCACATTTGTGCAAGCAAAGCCCCTCTCCTCTAGGCATTAAAGCAGTCATGCCCCTGGAATGCATGGTGAATGACTGCTTAAAAAGCTGTTCCCACCCAGTGGTCCACAGGTATGCGTACCCTTACAGCTGCTTCTTTCATATTCCCCATAGAAGTGTTGTTGGTGCATGTACACACATGCACAGGTGACAAGGGGAAGCCTTGAAAGAATCACACCAAGCCTTCTGGAGGATGTGGCTGCTTTAATTCTTCAAGGATCATCTGAATGCTTTGTACAGCCTGTTACTCAACACCTTCCTAAACCTACTTATAAAATGAAGTCAAATAGCATACAGTATTTTCCATTTCAATCAAGACTGTATATTTGTCCTTAGATCCAGAATGGCAGAACATGACTATATGAATAGTATGAATAAAGACAAACTGAAATTAAGCCAGATAAAATGGAAGTAATATTCAGAAGAGGCTTATCTAAGTAATGATGTTCAACAAATTCTGCATATTCCCTAAGGAATGAAGCTTTTAGTTTAGGGATGTTTTTTCTGTATAGTTTAGGGATGTATCTCTGGCACCTATTGGCAAGTTAGGTTGGTATGACAGCTACACTGCTCCTGGATACTGTACGTCAATGATTCATGCTCGGATAATATCTACTGTCATTATTAGAAAGTGTTGAGCATGGAGCAGGCTTTGCAAACAGTCTGGAAGTATGGCAGCAAAAGTATGGTCTGGCTTTCAATTAATTTCTAAGTTCAAGGAACTTTATGGTCATAACCATATAATCTGTGTATGTAAAACTCAGTATTAAAAATGGGGAGATACACACACATACATACACCATATGTATGTATATATGTACGTGTTTGTGAGTATGTGTTTGTGTGTATGTGTGTGTGCGTGTGTGCGTGTGTGTGTATATAGATCCCCATTTTTAATACTGAGTTTAAATTCAGAATGTGAAATGTCAGAGCTTTTGTACAATACAACATATGAAAAGATCATTATGAACTTGAAGGGTGAGTTTAAAATTTTATTCTCATCCTCATGTTGGGTTAGTTAGAGATGATCCTAACATGGGAAGTAGCCACTCTCCTGGATGAAACCCAAAGGAATCAGGAGTACACCAGTAAGATGGCACCCAAAGAAGAGCTGCTGAGAGAATGCTTGAGGCAGCAGCAGACATGGGAGGAAGATCAAGCAGAGGAAGTGACATGGCAAGACAAGACCCTGCATGGGATGTACCATTGACAGATAGCTGAGGTGACTGACCTTGGGAAATCCTACCAGTGTCTGGAAAGGGCTGGACTAAAAGATAGCACTGAAGCACTGATCATAGCAGCACAAGAACAGGCACTAAGCACCAGATCCATAGAAGCAGGGGTCCACCACACTAGACAGGACCCAAGGTACAGACTGTGCAGAGAGGCCTCAGAGACAGTCCAACACGTAGTGGCAGGGTGTAAGATGCAGGCAGGAACAGCATGCACTGAACT
Organism: Candoia aspera; assembly: GCF_035149785.1. Classification (NCBI taxonomy): domain Eukaryota; kingdom Metazoa; phylum Chordata; class Lepidosauria; order Squamata; family Candoiidae; genus Candoia; species Candoia aspera. Next base: position 227,638,152 of record NC_086154.1, on the reverse strand, counting down.
GCACAACCAAGTAGCTGGCATTGTGTACAGAAACTTCTGCACAGTGTATGGACTAGACCCTCCCAAGTCCAGATGAGAGATTCCAAAGAAGGTTGTGGAGAATGACAGGGCTAAGATCCTGTGGGACTTCCAGACACAGATGGACAGGCAGGTACTGGCCAATCAACCAGACATTGTGGTAGTAGACAAGGACCAGAAAACAGCAGTGGTAATTGATGTAGCAGTGCCAAATGACAGCAACATCAGGAAGAAGGAGTATGAGAAGCTGGAGAAGTACCAGGGTCTGAAGGAGGAACTAGAGAGGATGTGGAAAGTGAAGGCCAAAGTGGTCCCAGTGGTAGTAGGAATACGCGGGGCTGTGACTCCTAAGCTGGGAGAATGGCTCCAACAAATCCCAGGAACAACATCAGAGCTCTCTCCAAAAGAGTGCAATGCTAGGAACAGCTAAGATACTGCACAGAACCCTCAAACTCCCAGGCCTCTGGTAGAGGACCCAAGGTTGAGGAAGACACATACCAGCAATAGGAGTGAGAAGGGAATTTTTATTTCCCATTTTTAATACTGAATTTAACTTCAGAATGTGAAATGTTAGAGCTTTTGTACAATATAAAATATGAAAAGATCATTATGAATGGGATAACTAGTAACTTGAACAGTGAGTTTAAAATTTTGTTCTCGTTATCATGTTGGGCTAGTTAGAGATGATCCTAACATGGGAGCTACACTGACTTCCTGTTTCTCATTTGGAAAGAGAAAGTGGCTTGGTTGGCAGAAGAAAGACATATATTTTGAGAGAATGAACAGAGTTAGCATTAAGTAATATCCAAAGAAGGAAAAAAGTACAATAATTTTAAGTATTAGCTCTTGATAATATATACTTTAGATAATATTTTAAGCAAGTTTATCAAATGATAGTGAGAAAGATATTCTTGTTTTCCATCTGACATTTGGTCTCCCTCTTTTTCTTTGTACCCAAACCAGCATCAACAACCCATCTGCTGTCTGGTTCAGGAACTTCCCACTCCAGATTAATTTAATAAAAAGAAAAAAAACATAGGCTGACATAAATATGTGACAGTCACTCCATGCTATCTATAAACAGGAAAAAAAGTGCATATGCTGAATACATTATTTAAAGGCTTTTTCAATTGTGACAAGAATCACAAAACCAGTACCACAGAAATTGAACTATTCTTTGTCTATTTTCTTTTCTTCTTTGAGTATATTTCATAGTAATCTACCCCCTTTCCTCTGTTTTTTAGAATTACTTTGACCTTTCTGTTAATATTTTTCAAACAACTTGAATCCTGATATGTTAACAGTAAGAGCAATATAGGTTACTAACATTGTTCTTTTTGCTTAACTATAACAACACCATCACTAAACAGTCATTTTTTTTTCAGTTTTGCAACATGTAAATCTCAATTTTTCTGGATGTGGAGAGGCTCACAATACTTTTGATCTAGCTGAGCATATTTCTGGTCTAGGATGAGGAATACACCATCTCACTGCAAACAACAAACAGGAGAACACTCTCCAGTGACCCCGAAACAGAACGGGAGGGGAGGGGGTTGAAATATTGTCTGAACAAGTGTGCAATTCGTAATTAAATGTACCTGTATGACATCCTTAGGTTTAACTGGATCTCATTTCTTTAAATAAGAAGAATAGGGGTAAAACATTCTGAGTGTTGGTTTGCATTTATTAAGGTATAAGACTGTGGTGAAAGACATAGGCAACCTCTAAATAGCTATACTTTACAATCCCCATTTTGCTGAATATGTATGCAGATATCAAAGTGATCTTTCAGATGATTTATAATATTCAAGGTTGTAAATTTGGATCACCTTTTACAGCTTCTTTGATCATTAAGAATTTATAAAATGCAGTATAATACTGGTTTTGTGATTCTTGTCACAATTGAAAAAGCCTTTAAATAATGTATTCAGCATATGCACTTTTTTTCCTGTTTATAGATAGCATGGAGTGACTGTCACATATTTATGTCAACCTATGTTTTTTTTCTTTTTATTAAATTAATCTGGAGTGGGAAGTTCCTGAACCAGACAGCAGATGGGTTGTTGATGCTGGTTTGGGTACAAAGAAAAAGAGGGAGACCAAATGTAACATGGAAAACAAGAATATCTTTCTCACTATCAATCAGTAAACTTGCTTGACCTGCTTTCAAATACAGGAACTAATTTTTAAGAAAGTATAAGAAGATTGTATGTTAGAAGGAGAGAGAAAAAGAGAGAGATGGGAGTGCAGTTGAAGTAGCAAAGACATAGAAAAGAATTATGCTAGCAGCATCCTCAGGGGAGGAGTTAAAATATCAAGACGGCAGTCACAGCAGTGTGGTTGAAATCCCACCTCTTTTGTACATGTGTGAACACTGTATGTACATGCAAAGGGCTAAGGCTTTGATCCTACTGCCATAACCATCAACTTTTAATACCCATCATCGCTGATGAATGACACTTTTTTATTTTGGAAGAGTATTCCATATTTCATCCAATTCTATATAGCTCTGGAATGATTCTGGACATGATACCATACCTTTCCTGAGATAATATGTGCCCTCTTTCTTCCAGATTTACAACTAAAAATGAACACCAAATGATGCTGCCAGAATAAGGTCTGGATCCACTCAACAAAAGCATACTACTTCAACTTAGTAAAAAAATACTATAGTAGCTGGTTGGTTGTTTTCAAGCTCAATCTGTGGTGCAGATTTTTATTTTTAAACTCCTAAATGCTGCAAGGTTTCAGTATGTAAGTACCCTTTGCTTGCAGCAACACTGTAATAAATGGTCAGGTACCATTTCCATACTTGTTTTTACCAGTAGGCATTGAACTAATATGATTTAGTTTCATGTTTTGAACGTGGTTTCCTTGGATTCCCCTGTTGTAATTTGCTGCACTTATTTGTTTTGGATATTTTGTTATTTCTCTTCCAGATACACACACACACACAAACATATTCATGTGATATTTTAATGCAAGTACTTCAAAGTTTTTCGACCTTTGAATTTGAACTGGTTTCTTAAGAGAAACAAGTGTTACTACTGTAACTCTTAAACTAAGTTTCTTTTAAATTGTTAACCTGTTCTCTTGATTATCTTAAAAGACATTGGAGTTTGGGAGGACAATATATTACCTTTTAAGTGAAGTTATTTGAATATGAATATGAATAAGTTTAGTCCTGATGAAATCTGTTGAAATAAAATGATCTCAATCCAAATTTTGACTAAGTTTATTTGAAAACTATTCAAGGTTTAAATCTGACTGTGTGATTCACCAACAAAATTTACCTGAACATTGTTCCACTTTCAATACTATTTATTGCTTTGAGCATGTTAAATGTAAATATAATTCAGAATAGTTTGGCTAGAGGTGAGGATATTTTTAATTTAAAATATCTCAATCCATTTTTGTGAGACCTCACCTACTTTTCATTCTGATCTTGCCTACTTTCTGAGTGGGCCTTCCAACATGCCACTCAAAAATGAAGCACAGTTTTTCTGCTTAAAAAAACTGCCAAAAACGTTCTAAATATGAATGCACCGAGATGCAGTTAAATATTTGAAACATGAACAAAAAATTTCATGTTTCAAATATTTAACTGTATCTTTGTGCAAACTTTCCAGGAGATATATATAAACAATATAAAGAAACATATGCTCACTATAAATATGCAAATCCTGCCCTTACCATCTGCAGTAAAACAACAGAACCTCCTACTCACAGTCAAATTCTTAATTTAGTTTTGTGAAATGAGCAGAAGTGCATCGTCAAACTTTAACACAGTTTGAAAAACCATATAAGTGAAAGTGCTGCCTGCTAGCCATATGTTGAGAAAAAACTAAGGAAATCCCAAAAGAGGGAAAATCACAGGGGAATCTGTACTAAGGTCGTCATCTCCACTTACCTGGGAGTAAGTTCCATTAAGCTAGAAACCTGATCCAGTTTTAAGAAAGGAAGAGCTCAGCTAATATCTTTCCTACCGCAGTAAGAAGGGGTACCCTCAGTATACAAGGAGCAGTAACAGCCCCTCATGGAAGCCACTCCCTCTGCCAACTCAAAAGTTGTAACTAGTGTAGGGTAAATACTGAGTGAAGCATGATCAAGTACAAATAAAAGACAAAGTTAGTTTTATGTATGTCCTAAGTTATATTTTATTTGCAGAAAATAACTGTAAAGCAATGCATTTTTTCATCCACCATACTGGAAAAATGTGATCTTTCCAATAAAAGATCACAGTATTTCAAAAAATAGTAAGGAGGTTTGTACTGTAGTAATAAAAACGGAGTATGCTTCCAATGATGCTGTCAAGGTAATGCATGCTATATGCCAGCAAATTTGGAAAACACAAGAATGGCCATCAGACTGGAAAAAATCAACTTATATCCCCATACCAAAAAAGGGAAACAATAAAGAATGTTCAAACTATCGAACAGTGGCACTCATTTCACATGCCAGTAAGGTAATGCTCAAGATCCTGCAAGGTAGACTTCAGCAGTTCATGGAGCGAGAATTGCCAGATGTACAAGCTGGGTTTAGAAAAGGCAGAGGAACTAGAGACCAAATTGCCAATATCCGCTGGATAATGGAAAAAGCCAGGGAGTTTCAGAAAAACATCTATTTCTGTTTTATTGACTATTCTAAAGCCTTTGACTGTGTGGACCATAACAAATTGTGGCAAGTTCTTAGTGGTATGGGGATACCAAGTCATCTTGTATGCCTCCTGAAGAATCTGTATAACGACCAAGTAGCAACAGTAAGAACAGACCACGGAACAACAGACTGGTTTAAGATTGGGAAAGGAGTACAGCAGGGCTGTATACTCTCACCCTACCTATTCAACTTGTATGCAGAACACATCATGCGACAAGCTGGCCTTGAGGAATCCAAGGCTGGAGTTAAAATCTCTGGAAGAAACATTAACAATCTCAGATATGCAGATGATACCACTTTGATGGCTGAAAGTGAAGAGGAACTGAGGAGCCTTATGATGAAGATGAAAGAAGAAAGTGCAAAAGCTGGCTTGCAGCTAAACCTCAAAAAAACCAAGATTATGGCAACCAGCTTGATTGATAACTGGCAAATAGAGGGAGAAAATGTAGAAGCAGTGAAAGACTTTGTATTCCTAGGTGCAAAGATTACTGCAGATGCTGACTGCAGTCAGGAAATCAGAAGACGCTTAATCCTTGGAAGAAGAGCAATGACAAATCTCGACAAAATAGTTAATCCTTGGAAGAAGAGCAGAGACATCACACTGACAACAAAGGCCCGCATAGTTAAAGCAATGGTGTTCCCTGTAGTAACATATGGCTGCGAGAGCTGGACCATAAGGAAGGCTGAGCGAAGGAAGATCGATGCTTTTGAACTGTGGTGTTGGAGGAAAATTCTGAGAGTGCCTTGGACTGCAAGAAGATCAAACCAGTCCATCCTCCAGGAAATAAAGCCAGACTGCTCACTTGAGGGAATGATATTAAAGGCAAAACTGAAATACTTTGGCCACATCATGAGAAGACAGGACACCCTGGAGATGCTGATGCTAGGGAGAGTGGAAGGCAAAAGGAAGAGGGGCCAACCAAGGGCAAGATGGATGGATGATATTCTAGAGGTGACGGACTCGTCCCTGGGGGAGCTGGGGGTGTTGACGACCGACAGGAAGCTCTGGCGTGGGCTGGTCCATGAAGTCACGAAGAGTCGGAAGCGACTAAACGAATAAACAACAACAACATGCTTCCAATCAGTGATTCCTATTTGAATGTCATCCTTGTTAATATAAAATAAAAGCATAAACCAAAAGCATAAAAACAAGAAAGATAATTGTAAGTAAATGTTATTTTTTAACCACATAGACTCTGGGTACAGGCTTTTGAGCTTACTGAGGAAATAAATGGGTAGAAAAATAACCTACGATAAAGCACTATGTTTGTTATATTCTGGGTTATATTAGTGACAGTTGCTAGAGCTTTTATATTATTATATGAGCATTTCTTTTTAATTGCATTCATTTCATGATTATAAAGACATTTTAATATACCCTTTGAATATATTGATTTCTTTGATCACTATTGTATTTTGATCTTGCATGAACAAAATGCAAAAGTTACCACTGTATGGGGGCTACAGGCAAGTAGGGGCTTTTGTTCATCTGTAGCTTCTTTGCTGCACTCACAACGAAGTGTTGTTTTAATATATGCCAGTTTTAATGTTTCCTCACTAGTGCCTTCTAGCACCTTCATAGCAGTGCCCCACCATCATGAAAATGATATAAGGCCTGTCCTCATTACTGTTGGCACAACAATTGTTGGGTGCTTCTTGAAGATGCTCTAAGTCACTAGTGGGAAAATTACTTTATCTGAGGAAATTTTTTTCAGCAGCTGCAGAAAACCTCCAAACTGTGAGGGTATATATAGATGCTTTGGATAATCAAAGTCATCAAAGATAACAAAGTCATCAATATATCTGTACCAATCAACACAGTGGCTCTTTTACTAGAATAATTAAGCTAATGCATAGCAAATAAATAAATAAATAAATAACATGGCTTTGGAGCGAATCCAAATCTAGTTGAGCAGTGGGTTTGGATGTGGATGAGGTATCAGGCTAGAAACCAGGAAACTGTGAGTTCTAGTCCCGCCTTAGACACAAAGCCAGCTGGGTGACCTTGGGCCAGTCACTCTCTATCAGTCTTAGGAAGGAGGCAATGGCAAGCCACTTCTGAAAAACCTTGCCAAGAAAACTGCAGGGACTTCTCCAGGCAGTCCCCAAGAATCAGACACAACTGAACAGATAAATAAATAAATAAATACAATACAATACAATACAATACACGCACAAACAAGAAACACAGAAACACTTACTATATAAGAGAAGTTGCCATAAACTAGCTGTCCCTGACCAGGCACCTTCCAGATCTGTTACACATGAGTTCCCATCATCCTTAACTGGTACTGATGGGAACTGAAGTTCAATATCTCTGGATAGCACCAAGTTGGGGAAGAAAAGGCTGACTCAAAGAACTAGATATATCAGTCGCATGAGATAGCAGCACCCTTTTCCCCAGAGAGGCATTAACTTTACAGATGCCATTCTAGTAGCCTACCACCAATCCTAACTCCCTTAGAAATATATAAAAAGGGATCTAAACAGATTGAAAGCAAATGTAAGAGGAACCTTGAATTTATTTTACAAGTAGATCAATGTTTCAAAGACTGAGGGACAAAAAGGATACCAATCAGTTGGTTATACATAAAAGAAAATAATTTGCCACTTTAAATATAAGACAGATGCTTTTTTAAAAATAACTGTATAGCACAATCTAGTTATAGATTGCTCAAGGCTGCCAGGTCATCATAGAGTTGATTATAAGGTGGTCACTAGGCATCCTGAAACTGAGATCAACAGCAATGTCACACTCAAAAGATTTCAAGAACCATCCTAAATGACTGATAATGCTATATTGCTTCTATTCTTATTACTCATTTGCCACCTAGAACAGTTTTCCTCTCGTTACTGGGAAAAAGATGAGTAGAAAACCAGATACAAAGGCAAGACAGAAGAAAGCAAAGAAATCCTGTAGGAATGGCCATGGGAATAATAGCACCTTCCAGACAACACATTAGTCCTAAAATAAATCGTTATTTATTTGTTGGCATTGTATTTTACTTCAAGGAATGGACGGAGACACTTGTAGGTTTTTCTGCTTCAGGTATCAAAACAATTTGAATGCTTTTGAGTACTCTACTATGGGTTGCATCCAATGTGGTTATTCCAGCAGCAAATTGTTTCTCTTTCTTCCACCCCTTTATATCCTTCAAATATTTTGCAAAGGCTTGGGGAATTATTTTTGGGACATTTGTGAAGAGTTTAGAGCAAGTTAGAAATTTAAGGAAAGTTCCTTTGTATGAATGGTTGTATCCTTATGTAATGTTGGTTATAGCACTTACTACTTTGACATAAAGAAGAGATGCCAATTGCTAAGACAGTAAAATGTCTTAGGTTGATCTTGAGTACTATCTTATCAGTTTAAGCCATTAATTTTTAGTAATGTTCCTCCTTGATTAAAAGACTAAGCCTGGGTAAGGTGTAGACATGTAGTTTAATAAATTCAAATGCAGATTGTAATAATTCCTTATTTATAGCTTTCAAGGAATGATAGCCTACTCCCTTACTCCCTTACTGGACTTCTGCGGCAGAGTTTTTGAGGGATCTAAAAAGAAATATTTTCTACTTAATCTGTTTTTATTACAGCAGATGCTAAAAAGATGATCCAATTACATAGTGACTAATGTCACAGTTCTGCCAAACATTTACATTTAATTCTGCTGATATCAGTGGAATTCAGCAGTCTGCTGGATCTTGTCTTCTGAACAGTACCATTTGGAATAATATTGTTCAGCATCATATTCACTATAATCTGAACCCACTTTATTTTTAGAAGTCTGGGAAAAAGCAGACTCTGTTTTTAAGACTTTAATACATTATATTCTGAATGTCACATTTTGTGTATGCCTCAGGCCATATCTGTCAATAGCAACCACATTGTTAGTAGGATATTTAGCATGTATGTTATGACAATGGTCTATATGAAGAGCTCAGTAATAAAATATATAATATACAAGGTATTCAGGATCTAACTGAAATAAATTGTTTTAGCTATTAAGGCTATCTAAATCCACCACTGTTTAGAACAGTTTGTATTTATAAATCTGCATTTCAAAATCTGCAAAATTTTTAAAATGTAAACTATAACCATGAAACTAAAAATAGATAATTTCTTATTTATCATTGGTCAGTGTATTGCATTCCCTTTAACATTCTATACAGATATATAATTTGTAGGAATGTCTATTAAATGGGGTTTTGCCAGAAGCTTAATAAAGTGTAAAAAAAAAACTTGTAGCAGTATAACAAAATATCACATTACACTCAGAAACTATATAATTGCACTTCACTTATCTATATTTCCAGATAAATACAGTAAGTGATGAAAGGTATTCAAATGCTACAATTCTGAGTTCATTCATTTTTACTTGCACTGTGATTTTATTTATTTTTATACATATCTAAGTCTTACTGAATGCAATAGGAATTATAAACTATTTTTTTTTCCAAATAGTTTTAGATGTAGGCTGCTAAAATGCCCAAAATATTCACTAGTAACCCCCCCCCCCACCATCTAGTCAGTAAAATGTAGTATTTTTGGATGCTTTTCTCTCAATGGTACTGTTGGGTAGATGCAATGGTATTCCTCACCAAGAGTGTTTGCATATTTGCTCAGACTTCGAAATTGAGACAGAAGTGCACATGCCTCTGAAATGTCCTATCTATCGCTTTTGAAGAGCAAACAATCTTCTGTCTAATTACGAACTAATTAGCATGCTCCCATATGGCAATTGTGCACTATCTGCTATACAACCAAGATTGGGAAGTGTCTAGAAATGTAGCCAAATTGTGTACCATCACTATGACAATTAGAAGATTTTGGACCTGACTGTCTTTCCAGGCATATCTAGTGCAGGCATAAATAGGTTTTTATTGGATGCTGTATAATGTATTTTTTTAACTTCTGTGTGTTTGGTCTATGATGGTGTATTTTAATTTTAAAAAATAGTATCTGAACAGCTTTTTCCAAAAGAAATGAATCACTGCCTGAATACCAGAAGTGTAGGTCAGGCTTCCAGAACTGAAAAAGATCCCAGTACATTTCTCTTGCTGAGGAAATGAGAGGACATCCCATGCCCACTATAAGGATAAGTAGATATCTAGGTATATGAAAAGTTAGGCATATTATACATACCTATGTATGTACATACATAAACAGCTGGACATAATTATTGGACATAATGACTTACTATCAGAAGTCAGAAAAGACAGTTTTCTGGTGTAAATGTGATTTGTATGTGTCATTGCATATTTATTGATTTACATTTATCACTAGGTCAACAGACTAGGGACAAATTGTCTTCCTATGCCAAGAAAAATAGTACAGCATAAGCAGGTAGATACATTAAGAATCTGTTCCAAAGCTCCTTTACACATTACCTATTTGTTTTGCAAAAATATTAATTGTAAGGGAGTAAAGGTACCATCTGAATCAGTTCTGAAATGCTCTTTTTGCTCCGAGTGCACTGACTATGCAACATGTCTAACTGATGTATCCATGACAAAAAAAGCAAGAAAAGAAAAAAGAAGCACTTTAAACTGTTTTAGACCAAAGAAAATATGCTCTTTTTTATAAAATGGAAATTGCTTCTTGTAAAAAACAATAAAAGCTTGAAATGGCCTTCAGTTTTGTGAAATTACAGATAAGAGGTGAGTTCCTTCACTTCAATGAAAGTTAAGTTCACCAGACTTCCCTAGAATTCATCTGACTTTCCTATGCATCCTGTTTTTCTGGTTCAGTGCAGGGAGGACTTGATGATGAAAATGCTGGGGGTCTTCATTCCTTGGTTTGAGTGTATCTTCATTATTCTATAAGTCTATCATGCTTAGACTGAGACAAACAGGAATCCACAAATCTATAAATGGTCCCCCACTAAGAACCTTTCTGAGACAGATTGCTCACAATCTATATAACCCTACTATTCGTTTATCCAGAGCTTTAGCCCACTCAAAAAAAAGAGGCAACAATGCAGCCTTTCATCCTTTATGTAAAATGCCATGATGGAGAGAAGAGGGGTTTGGTGACTAACCAGTCTGCCCTGAAATCAGGGTGACCTTGCAATCATTCTGCAACTGGTTGCTCCACCCAAAAATTTTGGAGGGTAGAGGCACAGGTGAGAGAGATCCTTCTTTTTTCTTTTGTTCCATGACAAGGCTCTGTTTTATCACCAGTCTCTCATTCTGATTAGTGACAATTTTTCTGAGCTGCATTAGATAGACTTGGCTTAGTGACTACTTTAGTCATGGGAAAGACCAACAAATTGATATTTTTTACTGACACAGCAATTCCTGATAATCAGCTCCCATGTGTTCCAGAAAAGGCATTATTAGATATAATGATTCCACAAAAATCCTCCACACATATGTGTTTAAAATTAGGAGCTTACCTAATGGATTACATCTGTACAATATTTATCACATTTCATGTAGGATGTCCAGATTATGTAAGTTATAGACAATAGATAAGATGATGATATGATATGATATGATATGATATGATATGATATATAATAAGATAGAGTAGCTCAACAATTCCAACTTCAATTTTTATGAAATCTGATGTAATTCCACACATAAAATCCAAGCTTGCCTGAAAATCTGTCATCCTATTCTGTCAAAAAACAAGAGTTAACATCTTTCCCATGCTAGACTATGGGAAAATAGAGCTCCATGTTTCCAAATCTCACACAGATTAATCTGAGGCCCAAATCATTGGACCTGGTCTGAATTTAAAATGCTTTGGAATAAACCCCTGAATTGGATTTGGTAGGTTCTGCAGATTCCTAATACAATGTCCTGTGAAAGGTATGATTCGTCTAATATAATTACATTCACTGAATTACAAAAGTGGGGACTTAAAATCAGTTGTATGATTGTTAAAATCCATTACTGCATGTCTGTTTGGAAACGATAGGACCAAGTTACTCATTACATATAAAGTAAATACATATAAATATACAGTACAACTAACTTTGCCAGAAACAATTTTCAAAAACTTGGTGTGAAGATGTAATTAAAATAACCTGTTACTACTTTTTGCTGCAACTCCTTCCCTTAAAGCTATTTCCTAAGCAGAATTTATAATTGAAAATGATTTGGAGCCATACAGGAGAAACATTATGAAAATTTGAATTTAGAATCATAATGAAAAAAGAAGGAAATATTGAACATCTACTGCTAATTGCTACTTTTCTGATCAAGAAGCTCCTGAAGCTGCTTATCTTTATGAAAGCCTTCTATGGAATTCAAGCATTTATGTGTAATATAGAGTATGACCCATAAAGATGCAATCAAGTAAACATTTAACTTTTATTCCATAAGTGTTGATCAGCAGTATTACTATAGAATACTACTAAACACAGTATTAACCACAATTCTGTTAGCCACTCAGTTCAATTGACAAAATAGTGGCTGCTATGGGCTAGAGTCATCATATGGCTATCTCTAAACTGGATATAAACAATATGCCTTATAATACATAATTATACCTCTCACTGCTTCTCAAGTTTGTCTAATTGTCCATAGAGTAATTCTTATGATTGATAGGAAGTTGGCTGAGTATAGCTTGTGTTCATCATTTAAATCAGCCTTGTTCACCCTAGTGCCTTCCAGATGAGTTGGACTTCAACACCCAGAAACCCCTGAAAAGCCAAGTTGGGTAAAGCTAGTCTATATAGTATCTTTAAATTTCCCTTTTTTTTCTGATGAAAACTACATATTTGAAGAATGCATAATAAAAAAGGCAGCAATTATACCAGGGAAGCAATGGCGAAGTTAAGACAGCTCCTCTGAGAGTGGAGCTGATGACCATAGTGGAATGAGGAGGCAGCAAGTGGCCCGGCTTCTCAGAATTCCTCTCTGGACAAGGGGAGGATTTGGGGTTGCCCACACGTGCTCCAGACAGCAACTTCTCATGGGGAGACCATAAGACACCGGTCTTTGGCAGGTTTAGAGCTCTGTGAGCCAAGGGAATGCCATCTTTGCCCAAAACATGGTTGGTGCCTTTCAAAAGGACACCAGGTTTCCATACTTCTTTCTTAATCACCTCTGGAAATTGCTTGTTAATGGTTTTTTTCAATATAAAGAACCCTCAGAAAGACAAGCTTCACTACACCGGGTGAGTTTCCTTCAATCCTTGGCAAAAGAAGTTTTATACCAGTTTAAGGGCTTAAAAAAATATTATTTTGGAATAAATAGCAAAAGGGTGATTAGAACATTGATTTTGAAAAGTTATAAATGGGCTATGGGGCCAAATGGATTTGCAATAAAATTTTGAAATTAATTATAAGAATTCTTCCTGTGGGTTGTTTAAAATTCTATTAAAAATATATGACAGTTTTGAAAGTATGTATAAGAAATCTTCCTGTGGGAAAATGCTGTTGATTAGAAGAAAAAAACATGATAAGATGGGACTTGGAAAGTTGGACACTAGAGGGAACCAGAAAGAGCTAAAGATTTTAATTAAAGGAGAGGAGATCCACTAATACAGAATGGAACAAAATAATCTAACTTTGGAAGAATTCAAGGATATTTGCGAACAATACACTCAGAAATTACTCTTAAGATTGTCTGCTATTATAAAAATGGAGTTAAAAGAGGTTATAGAAGAAGAACAGATTTTACTGGACAAAACAGAGACTGAGGCTGATTTGAATGTGGATTTAAAAATGACAGGTTACAAGAATGATGTGGAAAAAGATGTTACACTGCATTTACAAATGAAACCAGCTGATGTCTTAAAAATTAAAAGGGATATACAAATAACATACCAGAAGAGTGACTTGGATAATTTTCTTATTTTGGATTTACAAAAGAGATGTGTTAAAGTTTTGAAGGAACTTCCAAGAAGAGACAAAGAGAAAATGAAAAGAAATCAAATTCTAGGACACTATTTAAATAGATTAAAGATCAAGATTGTTAAAATCAAAGGGAATCAATATAAAGGTTTATTTGATCAAGGTTAAAATATATATGTTGATGTTTATGGTAACTATTAATGGATTTTTGCTGACCAGGACCAAATGACAAGGCTTTAAAGATTTATTTCTAGACAAGAGATAGGATATGGGAAGAAGATATATTTTGTTGTATTTTCAGAGAAAATGATAAGTTACTGTGTTAAAACTAAAGGAAAGGAATCTAAAGTTGGTTTACTTGATTAAGATTAAAATATAAATGTTGCTATTTCTGGTAACTCTTAATGGACTTTTGTTGATGAGGCTTTAAGAATTTGTTTATAGATAAGAGATGAGATATGGGGAGAAGAGATCTTTTGTGGTAGTACAGTATCAGAGAAGGTGATAAGGTACTGAAACTGTTTGTACTTGTGATGAAGGGGGAAGTCATTTCTTTATATATCTCTTTTTTCTTATATATATTGCTCTTTTATAATTTTCTTAGTTTGTATTAGTTTTTTATTTTGTATCTTTACACTTTAATAAAAAATATTATTAAAAAAAGAGAATAATCATCTAGGAATGATAAATTGATGGGCACGAGCCTCTTGTTGAGAAATAGCAAACTTAAATCAGCTAGATACAGGACTAGAAAGGGACACTTTGGTATGGAAAAAGTCACCATAGGTAAGATGAGACACTGGGATAATGAAACAAAATACTATTTTCTTAAAACACAAAAAGGTTAATACCAATCTTGAGAATGAAATAATCATGAGATGTACATTTGTGGGCAGAAGCTGCATGCAGGAGAAGATGACAAGGAAAATATTAATATCCAGACCAATAGGTTTGGAGGACAAAAAGGCAGGTCTGAGTGCAGGAATATAGACAATATGTTGATGAAGATTCTCAGTCATCCAGGTGGAATTGTCTAGAAGTTGAGTCATGGCAACTGGATTTCTTTCTTTTTGGTAGAAACATTTCGCTGCTTGTCCAAGCAGCTTCTTCAGCCTGGGCAAAGGTTGGTGAGGGGACCCCATATATGCCTTCCAGGGTGGCTGCATTGTCCCTACACCTGAATGGCTGTTAATTGTGCCACAGAGGTGTGGATTGTCTTTGGGATGTCTTACTCCTAAATCCTTTATTCATCCCCAAGTGGATCGTTAAGAGTGGCCTTCCTGGTGGTCTTAATCTTCCTGGGGACTGATGAAAGAGCAGCATGAAAAATGGGGGACAAGTTGTGTCTGAGGCCTCTGCCTCTATTGAGGGAAGGATTTCCCACTTCGGCATGAATGGATTCCTTAACCCCTCTCTCAAACAACCTGTCTTCTCTGTCCAAAATATGAACATTGTTGTCCTCAAATAATTGTCCTTTTAGATGTTTTATGAGCTCTACATTGGGGAAACCAAACAGCCTTTACACAAGAGGATGGCCCAACACAGGAGGAGCAACACCACAGGACCAGAATCAGCAGTTTACCTTCATCTAAAAGAAAAAGGACATTCATTTGAGGACAACGCAGCCACCCTGGAAGACATATATGGGGTCCCCTCACCAACCTTTGCCCAGACTGAAAAGGTGCTTGGACAAGTAGCGAAACGTTTCTACCAAAAAGAAAGAAATCCAGTTGCCATGACTCAACCTACAAACAAGAATATAGCCACTGAAGACAAAGAACCTAATGCATCTTTTTGAGGACAAATTGTTACTCCTATTATTCTTCGATTATCAGTGTTCTAGCCACCATAATAACATTCGCTATAATATACAACTACATTATTCATTAATAGAAAATTGGAAAATACTCCATTTGTTCTAGAAACTTTTTTTCTTCAATAATTAAGAATTCAGAGTACAGAAGGAATTATGCATTTTAAGCTTTATTTGTTTATAAAATAAAATAACAAATTTTTATAAAATAACTTTGTCTTTTAGGGAAACATCACTTGGAGAATTTGCTTGAAAATTTAACTGTGTGATAAATTTGACTACCTACAAAAAATATCTGCCTATTAGGTTTAAAAGAATAATGTATTCTAGCCTACAATTGCAGTAAGAAATGCAGCCTTTGTTTCCTTCTTTCCTTTGCTTTATGGGTCATAATAATATAGGCTTCAGCAATGACAGAATTCATATAGCCATATGTAAATATGCCTGCACCAAAATATTTCAGTACGTAACGTTTATCTTCAGCTTATCGGAAATACAGAAGAAAATAAGGGAGGGGAGGATCTTATACATAAAGATTAGAGATATGTGAATCAACTAAGCTTGATCTGAATTTGTGATTCAATTCAAATCACTAATTCCATTTAAATTGATTTGAAGAGTTGAGCCTATTTGATCTGACTTATTGATCCAAATCATTGAATTGATTCTGTTTAGAAGATTTGGTTATATTCTATAAAAATGCATGTGTGCATGTGCAGTGTGTTTGTTTCTGTATGTACATATGCATACATATGAAATTTATTTGAAGGCACCTGATTGGGTTTGATGCACTGATCAGATTCAAAGATTCAGTATTTTTAATGAAATCACACAACCCTGATAAAGACATATTTTTTGAAAATATAAAACATGCAACAACAAAAATATTATTGTTTCAAATCTCTTTTGGGGCTCTTTTGCTGTACTACTCTATTATCAGCTATGTAGCAGGGATAACCAAGGATCAATAATATCCTCAGCTAAAGGTAGGTGTGTGTGTGTGTGTGTGTGTGTGTGTCTGTAGTGATCAAACATAATTATTTTTTTCCTGTATTTTGAATTCAGCATGTCACTATTACTATCCTTATCATTATTATAAAGTCTGGATCTTCCAATGTGCCCAGCAATATCTCCCATCTTGTCAATCACTCTTCCTCTCCATTCTTATTTTTTAAAAGATCCTTTTAATTTTTTGTTTTAAATGACTAGCTAGCATGTTGCAAAGCAAAACACGAGTCTCAAGCATTATCTTTATTTCAGTATTTCCAAGGATGGTTCTGGGCCCAAGATAGACCTAGAGGCAGTCTTAGAAATTAAACTGTAGATTTTTGCAACTCAATACTTTGTGAGGAAGTATGTACAGGGCTGCAACTGGGGGTGGGGGGTGGGGGGTGGGGGGTGGGGGGCAACCAGGGCATGTGCCCTGGGCGCCGCACTGATGGGGCACCAAAATGAGCGCTGGGGGGCACCAAAATGAGTGCTGGGGGGGGCGCCAAAATGGGTGCAGAATCCATGTTTGCCCTGGGTGACACAGACCCTACTTGTGGCCCTGAGTATGTATTTATGATCAGAAAAAGGACATAGATGGAGGGGTACCGGCACACAACGTTATAGTTTGCCTTCTTATGGGTGTTATGTTATTGACCACATCCACTACAGCAGCCTTTTTATGATAGGGCACCTGAGTTGCTTCCAAAATTCTAGTTGTGCCTTCTGGTCCCAAAAGATTAAGACCCCTTCATAATGATTCAGCATTTGTATATTACTGCGTATGGAAGAAAAGAAGAAAAAGCATAGAGTTGTTTTATATTTCTAGTAAGTTTTTAATCCTATGATACTGGAAAGAATAAACTTTTTTCCCATCTTTGAAGACATAAGTTAACATAGACACGAGGTAACTATAAAACTAAGTTACACACAGCACTTAGCCTAGACATTCTGCTATCTGAAATGGAATCTCTGTTGACATCTAGCTGTTGATAAAACTGCTGCATCACTCAAATACGAGTTCCTCTCTTCATCTTTCCTATATGCAATGCCACCTGAAGAAAACTGATTTACTCTGTTGACACATAATACTGAAATCAATGGAATGTACCATAAGCAAGACTGCAGTCTTGATGTGTGGTATAGCTTATTGCATTAATGTTCAGCTCTTCAACCAAGAAACCTGGGGTATAAACAATTGGGTCACCTTATTTTAGCTTTTAACAACACTGTGTGTTAGGATTAGAGATACGACTTATTCAAAGTGATGACTAAGCTAGAATCTGAATCTTCATTTCCCCATCCAAATTTATCATATTCATTTTCAGATTATTTACAAATCTTACCAAAATTAATATGTTGTTTCTATTACACAATTTGTGTATATACTAAAGACTGACATTATTTTGATCAGTTTCTCTGAAAAGCCCATTAAAGTGAAAGTGTTATAAGAAAACGGTCCATTGTATTACACATCTTTGCTCTTTGCTCTTTAAATGCTAGGAACTTTCAATGTGTTGTTCACAGAAATTTCTGAATGTTGGAATGAATCTAAAGTTCCAGTATATGTTAGGTAAATGCATTTACAGTATCAATATAACTTTCTTAAGTTCAGTATTCATGTTTTCTTGTAGAAACAAAGTTCTAAGACACAGCTTTGTATAGTGTGGTAGACAATTCTTATCTATCTTTGCCAAATAAAGGAGGAAATGTTCTTGTGTTAAATATAATGATACCCTAGAGATATACAACATAAGCTTATGCATCTTAAATAGCCATTTTCATTTCTGATTCTAAAGTGTATCTTTTAAACCTATGTTTGTATTTCCATTACTCCCCTGATGGTACTGGGCAGGAATACTGCCATGCTGGGTATACATATGTGCTGTTTTTCTATATCACTACACAAATTAGCCCTGAAGGATACTCTAAAATGTCAGGACTTTATGTGAAAAATGAATTCAACATATATTTTTATTTTTCAAAGAAACTAAGATCCATTAAGAATTAGGGATCAGAATGAGTGATCCACTCCACCTTTCTTTAGGTAGCATTGTATTAAAATTAATCTGTTGGATTTTCATACAATTATAGATGTTTATGATGTAAGAATAGAATAGAGATTTTGCTGCTTCTTTTGAGAAACCATTTCAGTGATATACTTTGCTATTAGGAAATCTGTGGTGATGGCTTGCCTATATTTTCTACAACTAAATTTGCCCTTATTCCACATTACTCAAATCAAAATGACACCTTTCCCCATTTAAAGATAATGTTTTTTCAAAGGAAAGTGTTGGGCATCACCTGCCATTAATGGTAGAGACACATCCATGCCCATGAGCAAATCAAGAATTAATATATTCATTCTATTTGCTTATAAGTAAAGCAGCGGCATATTCGTAAGACACAACAGAACAAAGATTAACATTTGTTACAGTAGTACTAACTGTGTGACTCTCTGGTATATTGTTACACTAGTAAAGAAAGCAGAAAAGAGCTCTTCTAAATAATTTTATTTATGTTCTGGTCAATATAGATCTTTATAAAAAAATATATCAAAATTACTATGCCATCATTGCCAGTAAAAATACCTCAAGTCTATTTGCTTTGAAATAACTTATTACCTCTCTCCCAAAAGTAATGTTTGTAGCTTCTGAATATTATCTAGCTCCTAAAATACATACCTGGTAGTAACTATTATTAACTTCAGCTGGTTATAATACCAAGTATGCTTAGGATCATAGCCAGATACCATACAGATTCAGGTACATGCCGTACCATACATTCAAATCTTTGTACTCATTTTGTTTATCTTGTTGTTTTCCCTTATAAACATGTGCTATAATGTGTAATATTTACTATTTTATTTACCTCTACAGAATTTTATTTACCTCTACAGAAATGCTATAACATAGCAACCAAATGTTCCCATACTCCCAAATCCAAGCCCACCTTTCTACACACTAAGTTATTCTTTACTTTGGAAGAGGCCTGATTTGCTGTTAGCTTTATTACTAGACATTAAACCTTCAAATGATTAAACCAGTCCATTTAGGTTTAACTCCACAAATGATATTTCTACATATATTGACATGGCTGAACTTCATATATATTTCTATTTTGAATGGTATATTATACCACATAATCCTGATATATATTATAGTAGATGGATTCTTAACATTAGTGTATATCCATGAAGAAAACATCATGTATAAAGAGGCCTTATAAACTCACTATTCCAACAAATTAACTAACTGGATATTCCCAAAGTCATAGAATGGTGTCTTTTGTCTAAGGAATAAATGATTTTACAAGATATATACATATATATATACATATACATACATACATATGTTTTCTCTAGATTAAAAAGTTATAACATGATGACCATTTATCATAAAGATTCTTCTATCACAGCACCCTTTTGATCTTTTGATCTTTTGTATTTAATAAGCAAATAATATTTATAAGAATGACATCCTAAAAAATAAATGTAAACTTTCAGTATATTTACTATCTAAATTTTATTTTGTTATTTATTGTTCCTCTAAAATAACTCTTTTTCTAGAATGTTGCAGATTTTAAATTAACTTGCAACATTATTTATATTACAAGAGAGTATACTTTAAACAATAATAATTCCATATGCTTACAAATTCTTAACGCTGTATTAATTACAGATATTTGAAATAAGATGATTTCATCAGATGCATAATATATATGAATGTCTTAGTGGTCCAAATACTAAACATTCTGTCTGTTTTTTTATTGTACAGTTGTTATTCTATACATAGCAGCCTAATGAAAACAAACTCTTTTCTATAAAAGCTCTGTCCATGTACATTTATAAGAAAAGTTTAAGCTTAGATAAGCATGGACCAGTATCGTAAATGAAATACTTTGCAGTGCATTATTTGTCAACAATAATGTTTTGCCTATTTTGTTTTAGTGGCATTTCTATAGATTATATTCATTATAACATTGTTCAACTGTAATTACAGTCCCTGTTGACAGAGCCAGCATAACCAAATATCTGAACTAAGGCAGCTGTTTCATTTACTGACCCTTCATTCTGCAATACGTATTTTGCACCCGAACTTAGTTATCTTGCAAGTTATAATTTCTCAGAATGTAGCTGAAAAAAAAATTAAGCAGAACTCACAATTTCAAATGAAGGGAAATGTGAAAGACCCACCTTTCACAAATTATTTATTGTTATGTTTTTAGTAGATTAATTTACACCTCACAGCAGCATCTCCCAATAATGTTTACAATAAGAAATTCATATTTTTCTTAAGCAGTGTTTGCAAGATATCACTTGTCATTAAATATAATTGTACATCCAAGAGCCTTACAATAATAACCTTTAATTAAACTGGTGACCATTACAGAATTTCGGTTGCCCTTTGCAGGTCTTAATTATTAGTTGTATCCAGCTTTTTATAGCACGTTGATGGTTAAATTAAATAATTAAACTGTATCACCAGTGGAAATATCATGGTTTTTGTATATTTTAATCAATTCCTTCAATGTTGAGGTTTTAAAAGGAATTATGTGGGTTTTTTTTTTATTATTTCTATGCTATGGTACACTATTATGCAAGGTTATATGAAAAAAATGTAGCTTTTTATGGGAATAATCGTTAAGCATGATGCATGTAAATGAGCTGATTTTTTATGCATGGCTGGCAAAAGTGCTAATTAAATAGTTGGTATTCAAGGCTAGGCTCATTCATTGTTTAGTGACACACAAATCCAGCGATGTGTGCCAGCAGACATTTTAAGTTGAATGTTTTCTGTTCTACAGGCATTGTCATGAAATGGTGGCACCATGATGAGAATCCTAGTGTAAGCAAAACACTGAAATATGCTTTAATAATGTTTTAGCCATGTAGCAACACTAGTCTAGTTCCATAATGAATTTTTAATTTCTTCATATAAGGATGTTCCGAGTTATTGCTGATGCATATTAAATCATATACATGAGTCATTTTCTCACTAAATTTGCATAAAATGCCTACATGCTAATGCACCAAATGGAATTGACTATATATGGTACAGTAAATATGCCCTTGCAGGCATGTTGCAATCGATCTCCGGTATTTCATTAGCAGCTTAAACAGGGTGGGATCAGAAAAAGAAACAGAAAGAAAGAACTGTTGTATTCCTATAATATAATTACATGATTATATGGTGATTATATGCAAAGATTAGAGTTTATGTGCTTTTTCTGTTGAAGAATATAGTGAATTGGGTTTTCTGAAAATTGCAATGCTATTCATAGATGTCAGCAAAACTCCGCATTTTTGATACTGAATGCAAGATTAAAATGATATATTACTCAATATTTTACTTGTGTTTGTCCTGCATGTTTGGTCATTGGGGTATAGATACTATGAGTCCACATTTCTGTCAGCTTTTTGCTATATTCAAGTGCCATTTAAATAAGTGATTCTGATGAAAGTTCATATTATTTATTAATTGTATCTACCTCAAATTCATACATTATATTCTATTCCACTTTATTTCAAGTAAATGCTGTCAATGCATCTTTAACAATATTATTTTGCCACACAATCAGGTCACATTTTATAAAGATTACTCCATGTTATATCTCTCCTATCTCTTCTTTTTTGCCAGCCAAAACATGTTTGTATCTTGTATGGGGGGCCATAATTTAAAAATGAATATATGGTTTGCCCTACAGTTATTTTAAATTAGTCCTGATAAATAATTAAGCAATGCATAATGTATTATTTTAATGCAGTGATCTTATGAATTTGAGTGGTATTTTAACTACAGTTATAGTAATTTATTTATCACTAAAAAAAAATCATAATCCCAGTTCAAAATCCATTGGGCTGAAGAGATATCAGAAAGGCAGCCATGAATGTAGTAATGATTAAGCATTAGACTGACTTCATCATGTAGCAGACCTAAGATGCTAGAACCTCTAATACCACTGGTATTCAATTAATCATTTTTAAATAATGAAGTATCTGACTCATTTTTTATTTCCTAGTGGTACACTATGTTGAAACAAACTGTTAGGCAGAAAACTGATTAAAGAATAACAGGTATCACAGGTAAATACTGTTTCTTCTAGAACAGATCTAAACTGTAATCAGTGACTAGAACACCTTGAAAATAATCCATAAACCAGTTAAGCAAATGTGTAAATATTCATAAGAAAATCTTACAAACCTTGGATTTAAGCCAGTTGAGATCCTACTGAACTACAGTTATTTCTTTTTAAGAAAGCATGATAGTTAAAAATTAAAGCCAAGGCCCATGAAAAGCTTTGGTATAATTAGAAATAAATTAATTCACTCTGTATTAGGTAAGCCATGGAATTTTCTTCAAGAGTAAATACTTATCTCCATTATATTTGGTATATTTTTTGTATGGTGTAGAATTATATATATTTTTTCCAGAGTGGCATGATCCAATCCAATATTTAAAACCTTTTAAGCAAGTATTTAATTCTGCCAGTTGCATCAGCTAGATTTCAAAATGCATAAGTCTTAATTGAATCATTTCCATACCTGTTCTATTGGTCTCCCACTTTTTAGCATGTAAAAAAAAATTTTTTTTTTAAAATCAATTGGATTTGTTTTCAGGTAACATCCTTAGGATGGCATGATAACTATTTAAAAACCAAAGTATACATCAGCATATTTGCCAGCTCAGCACTATAGAATTTATCTGAAGCTACCAAATTAATATTAATATTCCCTAGTAAATCATTTCTAGTCGCATACATATTGTATTCCACAACCAGCTACAATAAATCAAGAACAGGGTTTTTTTCACTGAATAATCTTGTTAAGTGTAGTTTTAGGTCCATTTCTACATAAGCAAATAGCTTCTTAATGAGAGATGGAGGACCTTTTAGTAGAAACCATATAATAATTGCTACTGTCTATTTATTACAACTGATAATTTTAAGAGGCTTCTTTTTTCATCCCATTTCTTCTGGTATATTCACAGTTATTCAGATCATTACAAGCCTAAATTTATTTGTGCAGATATATAATCTATCAAAGCTGAATCATCTCCAAGAGACCTTTGGATGGTGATTATATTATATATTCACCATATGAATAGTATTCTAAGAATAACAATATCCCTGTATAACCAAACTTGTTTCTTGAGGATAATACTGAATAGAATAAGCATTAGAGTCTCTCATTTTTAATTTCATTTCTCTAAATGGGCCATTAGAAAACAGTATATAAACTTCTAATATAACAATGGGCTTTAAAAACTGAAGTTTCAGTATATTTTTAAAATTTATCTAAATACTTTGTTATTACATGTCTGTCTTAGGACATGGCCTCTTCAGGACATATTGTCTTCTATTATAAATATTCCAATATAGTACAGCAGAGTTTGCTTCAAAGCAAAGATGTTTCACTAATGCACATAATAGATGTTTATACTGCCTTTACACTTTAAAAGAATCTTTTCTTTCCTTCTTTCTTTCACTGTACTTAAACATGAACCTTTGCCTGCATTCATAAGGCCCCCTAAATGAAGGTGTAATATTACACATTACATTAATCTTCAGATATTGCCTAATAAAAAATGATCACTTTGGATTCAATCTGCAACCATCCAGATCCTTTGGAATTTTGCTACTGATCTGGACTGCATTTTTAACATTCCAATCTGAAACAGTGGAAGCAAATCACAGTATAATCTTTCTTCAAGTAGATCTGTGTTGATGGGCTAAGCAAGATGTTGGTGCATTTATTTTATTTTTTAAAGGGAACTTAATTTACCTGCCTCCAGTTTACAGGTCAGTCAGGGTCACAGTGTGCTAAAAATACATAATGTTCTAATCCAAAACTATTGAATAAATAGAAAAATAAATGTAATTTCCAGTTGTAAAAATGAAGAAAGAAGGCAGACATCTGATGCTCCCAGAGTTTTTTTTATCATGCTCTCATTTCCTAAGAACAAAGGCCTCTTATTTTAGTGACAGCAGTAAATGCATGTCTGTCTGTCTATGTGCGTATGTGTATGTGTGTGTGTGTGTGTGGACATTTGTATAGTCACATACAAACATGTACACATACCTTAGCCAAGATTAAAAATTTATCTCTTAAAATGAGCCACCATGAAATGGGGAGGAGGAAAGAGAGAAAGAGATATTTCTGTAGGAATTAGATAAATAACTATATACTTTTTTGTGTTCCCTGCATTCTGAGTGTATGTACCTCTTTAAAATAACATTCTGCTAACCTTTAGAGACTGCTCAGTAACTGAAACTAAAAATAGGAAATACACAGAGCTAGAGACCAGCAGATATGCAATATTTTCCTTCCTTCCTTCCTTCCTTCCTTCCTTCCTTCCTTCCACAAGAACACACTGTACAATTGGAGTGATCTTTTCAGCACATCAATAACTAGGTCTTTAAGAACCTGAGCATTTCCATGTTCTAAACCTTGGCCCGCTAAATAGAGATTGTGCCTGGTTTTTCACCAGCTTACTACAAAGGCTATTAAAGTCGTTTTCTAAAATATATCTCATCTACTGCCTCTGTAAAAAGACACTGAACATTGCTTGGCTCCTTAGTCACTTAGCATTAGTCACTAGAAACAAGATATTGTCAACAATGTTAGTGTAGTATTTATTTTGGCAAATTTATAGATGCATTTTTTAATGTGAAAAAAAATCCATTTTAGGTTGTGATTTGCCACGCAAGCCTACTGAAACCAATGCTGCACAGGAGTAATTGTCAGTGTTATGTTCCATATCTAGTTTTCTCCTTTAACCACAAGTCAAGTTCTTTCCTCCTTTTCAGGCCATTGGCATGGGAGAAAGAAGCCTCCATGCCAGGCAGAGATAGGTGGATTTAACTCCCAGTTGAAAAGTTAAGATGGTATCATTACTTGAGCACAGCATGATTTCTCTGTAATCCTCCCTGGAAGTTACAAGAAGTTTAAATGTCCATGCATGATGTCATTAATGGGCTTTAGGAAATATTTCAGACACTGGTTTGAAAGCTATCTCTAAAGAAGTCCTACTGTACCTAGCAACAAGGCTGTGGCTAACTACAGACAGGCAAAACTATTTATTTGATTGATTGATATGACTGCCCACTCAACATATGACACTGTGCAGCAAACAAGTGTGATAAATAAACAATAAAAACATCAGCAAAGCCCCAGAACATATCTGACCTATGGCAGTACACCTACCCACATCCACATGCACCCCCACATGGGCTGACTTAACTTTCTGGCCAGTGCCCAGGAAAAAGCCAAGTTTTTAGATGCATATGGAAGGCCATCCAAATGTGGGAGTTAAGCTACTAGAGTGATTTTGCAATGAGAGAAGAGGAACAACTGATGCTCTGATTGGAGCAAATTGTGAATGTTTTATGTTTGCTGGTACATTCTTGAAGACTAGAAACTTATATTTTATATTTCTGAAAGGCTGCCTCTGAGATATGATCTCATTTCTATTAAGATTATGTCAGATATTAATGTATGTAAAGGAAATGTAAATTAATGTAAAGGAAAGGGAGGAGTTACCTTATGGAAACTGCAATTACAAAAATAAAATATGTTTCTACATCTTTCATATCATATTTTAGAATGGGACTCTGAGGGTTGTTGAAGAAACAGAAGGCAATTTAATGAGTCAGTATACAGAACTGCCATACAACTCCTACATCTGCCAACTTCTGCCTAACAAAACTACATTAAACCCAATAAAATCAATCAGCAGTGCATCCACTTACTTTTTGCTACGAAGACTCCATACAGCACAGATTGATAGTGAGAACCAATCAAATCCCACCAAAAGAAAAACAATTGGATAAAAGATATACAGGTGGGAACGCCCCCCTTTTCCCCCACACCACGCACCAGAGACCACTACTCACAAGTAACAAATCATAAAAATCAATAATCACCAGTCATTTTGCAGAAAAGGATATGTAACTAGAAAATAGTCTTTATGTGATCTTCAAGAAAAGAATTGTAGATTCAGCGATTGGGGTTTGTAGTGGTAGTAGTGGTAAGTAGTAGCAACTCAAGGTGGAAACCATATATTGAATAAATTGCCTACATAAAACAAGTCCAGCAACCTGAGGGCATACATAAAAAGCTGGTAGAGATGAAGATGAGGAACTTGGACATAACAAAAAAGACACTGCTTTGCCCTCGCCAGGCAGAGCCCACGCCAGATGGAGGAGAGAGCGCGGGCAAGCCTCGGAGCTCAGCCATCCCGTCTCCCGGGAAACACCAATCACTGTTCGTGCCTGAGAGGCAACTGGTGCTTGTCATACAGCAGCCTGGTACTACCCAGCGTCCCGCTCCCGCTCGCTGCCATTGCTACGCCAGCAAGCGCTGCTGTTATTGCTGCAGTAGCCTCCGTGCTCAGAGGACAGCCCCTAAAACCCAAAGGACTGAATTGGTTGGGGGCGGCTTCTCCTGAACCAGTCTCTGCAGAGCGACGCACGTCCAAATAAGCTCATCTCCATGAGATGGAAGACTTTATTTCCCTTTCTTTGAAACACCATGCAAAATAAAAAAGCCAGCACTAACACTTATATCCTTTTCGATCTTGCATTGCTCCTTCAATCCCTTTTGGCAGGGACTTGCCTGCTGTTAGTAGTCCCAGCTACTAAAGCAACAAGTGCAAGAATTCAGCAGGCCAGCTGCCTGAGCCTGCCTGCTGCCTCCCTGTTCTAAATGATCTTCAGCATCTTTCATCAAAGGACTGCACTAAGATCACATTGCACTGGGCTGGTGAACAACCAGCATGGAATCAGACTCAGCAGCAACAACAGCAACATGGCAATGTTCCTGCCCAAGCAATTCCTCCTGGTAGCTACCCAGGAGAGCAGAAATCCACGCATCTACAAAGTTTTTGTTCCTGAGCTAATGGCTCTTTCTTGTCAATTCTGCAAAGGGCCTGAAATGAATGAACATTGGGTTCATCTCTGGCTAAAGAAAGCTCTCTTGGTTTAATGTGTTGAGAAAGAAGAGAAGGGGAAAGGGGAAATTTACATCTGAACCACGTAACCAGTTCGTTGGAGGACTTCATTGTAAGCATCTGTGATTCCAGTAAAGCTAATGAGAGTAAGGTGGAAGCCTTACGTCTTTTACCTGAGGATAATCTGATTGAGTGGATGGAATTTATTTCTGAGTAAACATACAAAGTACAATATTGCACATTTGTTTCAGTCACCTTAACAATGAAGCTATTAAGGCCTTCAATTAAAATGTTCAGTCTTGGTCAGAAGCATTGAGGGAACTTTGATAGGTACTTCGAAAATGTCCTGAAAAATTAAACCTATTAGTATTTCAAAATGATATGGGAAGCACCATAATCAATACCTAGGGATTATAGAAGTCAGGATTATGAAATGTACTTCATGTCATAATTCTGAAATAATACTGGGCCAAACTGACTGTAGTAATGTCAATTTATTTGGCAGTCACCAGGTTGAGATAGACTTGTTTAGGTTATCTTAAATCAGTTTGCACATTCCCAAATTGGCAATGAAATGGCTTTTTTTTCATAATGTTACTACCTGTTTGCTGTGTCCTTTATAACCCCCATCATGCTCTATCACAATGCTTTCATGCCATACAAAAAATTCCAGTAAATCCATCACTACATTAACAAAGGAACATTTACTAATACAGTGAAATTAAAGGAGTTAATGAAGTGCTTGATAGAGGAAGCCAAAGTGCATAAATACAAATGTTCCTTTAATAACTTAAGAGATTCATATCACTATAACCACCTATACCTTTTCTGCATAATCCTATATTCTGTTCCCTGAAAGGGGGGAGGGGAAGCTCTATTGGTTTGAGAGAGAAAGAGACAGACTTATGTGATTGTGTGTTCAACAGGGCTCCTTATAGTAGCCGATCAAGCTCTTCCATTATTACCAGATTTGTTTAGTTATTATGAATGAAATGATATTTTATGCCCACATCTTAAACAGTTTACTCCAGTACATTAATGATCTTAGGATTATAATCTGTGATGTGCACTCTGGAAATTCAATAATTAGTTTTTAGGACCTGTGTTTATTATTGTCACGCAGTAATGAAAATTTATTCTTTAAGTCAACAAAATAGTTTAAATTTTAGCAAGCCATTTTGACTTCTCTCATAATACCTTTGCCCTCAACCCCCAACGCCCCAATATTACACAATAGATTCCTGCCATCTTCAACTGTTCATTAGGTACTTAGATTTATATTGTTCATGGTGCTGACAGCCAAGATATTCAAGAAAAGTGCTTGTGATCATTGACTTGCATTTTCATTTTAAGATAGGAAGGAAATGTAATGACACTAACAAAATAATGGACACAGTAAGCATGACAACAAAGGAAGCATAATATAGACCATCTAATACCACAAGTGCCTAACTTTAAAAAAAAGAAGTATTTCACCTATTACTGTTATAAAGTCTACTTCTCATGCTGTCAGTTGGTTTTAGGGCATGCTCATCCAAGACACAACCAATTAGATCCCTTATGAGTTTTCATTTCCAATTTTTAAAAGTGAAGGAAGCAAAAGAATTCATGGTGAAGCATTATTGTAGCACCTCATTCTTGCTGGGCAGCAGTCATCCCAGGTGGAGATCTGTGGGGTCCCTTCAATAAAGCTCTCTCTCACTACATTGTTTGTAAGCTCAAACTTGTTAATATTCAAAGAGAAGCACAAAATGCAACAAAGTGAACAGCTAACTGTACCAGACTTTCTAAGACATTATTCTTGTGATACCAATTGCTGGAGGTGTGTTTAAGGAATAAACTGTTCATGCTGTTTGTTTATTTTCTGGATTATGCGAAGAGCAGTTTTACAACCTGGACCTCTCTACAAAGGATTACTCTAGCTCTACCAAACTGGGGGGTGGGGAGTTTGCTTGTCTGAAATAACTTTTAAATGAACACTTTTTAGTGGCTTTTTTGTTATGTGGTGCATTGTACAGCCTAGCAATGATATTAGTTCTAGTGTGGGAAAATATTATAATTGAGATCTGGTAAGTTATTTGCAGACTTCAAGTTTTTCTTTACACTGTGCTGACATTTAGCATAGCCCCAGTGAGGAAAACAATACTGCCATTCATGGCTCTAGACGTAGGTTTCAATCGACTTAAGCGGGCACAATGAAACTTGGTCATTCACTGGTTACCCATATTGTGTTCTCAAATTTTCTCTCAGCAAAAGTATAATGACTCAGTATTGTATGGCCACATAGACAAGGGCTCAGAACAAGAGACACTAGTTTTGTCTGACGGTGTGAGAAAGTCGTGAAGGGATCTTTTCTTCCAGATGGTGTTAAATTCAGCTGCCTTTTTAACATTGGCCTTGCACAGCAATCTGCTGCTCCCTTTTCAAAAGGAATAAGGCTTGGTTCCCACTAGTTAACATGCATACTCACGCAACCCTGCAACTTCACTCCCACTGTTTTACAATGCAATGGTATGCTAAATAAATTTGATCTGGGCTTTTCCAGTGTTAAAGCTAGCCTTCAAAGGACTACTCAGATTATATTTATACTTCTTTAGACTTAAGTTTTATGTTTTCAGGCTATTTCAAGCTCTAAAGAAAGATCCTATTCCTAACAGTGTTATTCTGAGAGACATATCATAAAATATGAACTTAATGAACTTCCTTTACAATTGTTAGAAGTTGGAATATGTAAAATGCAAATTAAAATTACCTTAATTTGTACAAATTTTGTGGAAGAGAAATAATAAAAAATAACACTAAAATGTATTTTATTGGTTGATACTCATGTAACATTAGCATGGTACAAAACAATTCTGATGTGACAATGGCTAACACAGAATTATTTCATAAAGGAAAAAAATTAGGTGTGTTTTCCTTAACAAATTTACAGGAAAGACAATGATGTAAGTAAAAAACTTATTTAGTAAAGTAAAAGTAATTTCACTCCATTTCATGTTTTGGCTCAATAAAAGATTCCCCTACATAATATCTTATTGCCTTAACTGAGCTTCTTGGAGAAATAAAACTGTGGACTTTGTAATATAAATGTTAATTGTAGTAGACAATAGCTCTAGGTAAACAGTATCCCTGGATACAAAGTAAAGAAAAAGCAGAAAGGCACTTAACAATGAAAGGTTGGTTGCACAAACAGAACTTCTCAAGTAAATAAACAAGAGGCTGTTCACCAGACTCTACAGTAGTAAACTCTGGCACGTGCACAGCTAGCATGCTTCCTGGGATCTTTTATAAACAGAGTGCCTCCATAGTTTCCTTCAAAATTCTGTGCAAATCATCACTATCTAAACTCTTTAGAATTTAGCTGCTGTAAAATTATTGATCTCTGCAGGCCTAATATAAAAATGATGTTTTTATGTCATTTGATATAACACAAAAAGACAAAGTATATCTCATTAACATAACCTAGCCATTTAATACTTTCTCACCACATACACACACACACACACACACACACACACAAGATTAGACATGCGTATGTTGTATCCTTTCCCATATGCCTTCTGTTTGGAGGGATACATTAAACAACGCTGTGTTAAGATCAGTGCATATTTGCTTGGGAGCAAGTGTTCCTCAGTAAATATGACTTATGAGTAGCTCATCAAGTACAAGTTCTTTTGAGCTGAGTTCAGCACCTGATGGCTTCACAGACTGAGATATTAGCCTACCATAGGGTGGCTTTGAAGAATCCGCATTTTTATCTGTGATAGATGAGGAATTAAGAGTAACTGTTCACTTTGAAATCAACGTTATTTAAAAGTTACATTTATTTACCACTCACCGACCCCCAAAAGTTCAGCAAAGTATAACAATTACGGTAACAGGTTCTACATAAAGGAAGGGAGGGAGGAAGGGAGGGAGGGAGGAAGGGAGGGAATGTTGAATATTTGCTAGGCCAAAACCTGTGTTATGAATTTAACCAGGTAAAATATCTTTGCTTTTCCCCAGTTTTTTGCTTTCTCTTTCCTGAACTATAGAAAATATCCATGTGAGAAGCAAAGCTATATTTTATTAGGAGAAACTGAAAGAGTGGTGATAGAACTAACAGAAACAATCTCCAGTCACAGAACAGTTGGGGTCCCCCTCTTGGGTGCCTGCAGATGGCTGTGGGTGGGAAATGCCTCTACTTTCTTAAGGGATGGAGATGAGTCTGTGGTGCACTTGATGTTTTTTTCATAGGGAGCCCCCAGCAGGGCTGTCTATCATAGGCTGCCAGGCCATAGCATTGCCACTTGCCCCTGAGCGTGGGAATAGGAGCATCCAGCCGTTCACATCTCAGCCATTCCGTTTAAGGGAATCAATTAGGCAAGACCAGACCCTTGGATTTCCCCTCCCCCTTTCCTTTTATTCCCTTTTTTTTTTTTTCTGGTCAGGTCTATATACAGTACGTCCTAATTATTTCAGTTAGGGATGCCAAAGCAGTTTCCTGGATAGATCTGGCCATCCTTAAACAAGAAGAGAGGAGGCGCACACACGTGGGTTTGGGAGTTAATGTCACTTTCATTTCCAATGCTACCCGCAGAATAAGACACAGACTACTTTTTAACATTTTGACAAGGGGGGAGGCAATCGCGTCTCCATCACGTCTTTCTGCTTCAGTAGCTTCCTCAAGGAAACCCGCTAGGAACAGAGAAGCATCTGTGCTTGCATTTTGAATAGCAGACTGATTTCCTTTTTTTTTTTTCCTTTTTTTTTAAATCAACCATAAGCTTCCTCCAAGCCCCCTGTAACGTACACACACAAAACACACATCTCCAATTTTGTGGTACTCCTCCAAATACTCGATATTAATGTCACCTAATGCCATCCAAAAAAAAAAAAAATTGTGCTTCTTCATTGACATAGCAATACTCTGAGCAAGACTCCAAAACTGTCAGGCACATCTCACAGAGAAGAAGAACACAGACACACATCTATGCAAAAGTTGTTAAAATTGTCTCAGATTCGCACTAGGCCACAGCGTTATATTGCATAACACATCCTTGACATTTTAAAAGTGCATGAAAGTCTTCAGATCTATACAAACACCTAGAAGCAAGTCTCACTGAACTCAGTGGAACTTACTTCTGAGCACTCAGGCATAGGATTGAGTGGGAAAGAATCAAATTGCACTTTTAAGCAGGATCATCTTTCCCCACCCCACCCCTTCCCCACAGAACAGCAAAAACGAAACAAAACAAAAACAAAACTTGCACATGCATTTGTTTACCATGAGTACAATATCCTCTTTGCAGCGTATGGTTTATTCTTCACCATCTTGTTCCCTGGTATCTCCTACAGATAGTCTATATCGAGACACATGTAGACAGGCAAGTCTTTCGGCACAGGCATGTCGTTTAATTCTCTTTCTCCCTCTCTGTCACCTTGATCTGCAGAAATGTGCCATTCCGTTAGCATCCTTGTTAGAGCCGGGTCTTTTATTGTCCCTTGCTGGAGACTTTCTCGCTTCTTGAGCAGCAGGAAGATCATGAAGGAGTTTTTACTTTCGGTTATCTAGCTTTATGAAGACCAACACACTCATACAGCTAGATAACCAAAGATAACAACTCGCTTCCCTCGTATGGTCTGCAGTGCTTTCTGCCCCTCCTCACTAGCATCCTGATTGTTTCCACAAATAGACTTTTCCAAGAGGACCTTGCACCTCAAAATGCTCATCCTTTTAAAGCCATCGTGACCTGCTACAGTGCGTTGGAACTATGTGCGGTCCTAAGGCGCATCCCAAAGAGGTTATTGCCTTCAAAGTTTTACTCCAAACTTTCTTTCTTTCTCCCTCTTTCTCTTTTCCCTTCTCTCTCTCTACCGCGCCCGCGCTGTCTCTTTTTCTGTCCTTTCAATCCAGTAATTTCCTGCAGCGATGGACCAACTATTCATCTGTTAATATCAGAAAATAAAACCAGCTATTAAGGTGCATCAAGCTGTTAAGAGTGTGAAGCATCCGTCCCTCCACAGGCCTCTATTTGCATTGTAAATTGCTTCATTCTCAGGAAAGGGTCTTTAGCCTCTTATAAAGATGTAAAGCCAGCGGCGATTTCCAGCGCAGAGAAAGGAAGAGACGGGGAGGAAGGGAATCCCATTTCAGCAGGATTGGCAAGATGATGGTGCTGGTGCCGGTGCGAGGATTCAGCTCTCCCTCCTGCTTTTTTTTTTTTTTTTTTTGGACCATGCATCACAGCGCCCTAAATATTCTTATTTTAACCAAATGGTGGCAGCAAATATCTTGCGGGTTTGGTTGGGGAGGGCTGGGGGGAAGCAACCTGGCAGATCCACGGTTTCTCCGGATTCCCAGAGCTGGGCATGAGAAGCTGCAGTCTTGCCGGCTTGCCGCTGCTGCTGCCCCCCGTCTGAAAAAAGGAGAAAAGGGCTATCATTGGAGGGCTTGAAGTGCCCAAATGTGGACCAGCCCGGCAAGGTCAGAGGTCCTGGACAGCAGGGGACCAAGGTAATGATGATGTCACGAGAAATTTCAAGTACACACGGTTATTGATATGCATGAGAGATCAGCAATCTGACCCCTCCGCGCCATCAGTGAGAGCGGCGGCGGCGGCGGCGGCGGCAGCCTTTGGACCCGTTTACCTCTCCTCCCAGCCGGCGCGGCATCGCCTTCTCTAAAGCTACCGGGAGAAGAGAAGGTGGAACAGACAGAGGTTTCTATACGCCCGCGGCCTTTTACCTTCCTGGTTGCTAACGCAGATCGCTCTAACGTCCAAAAGACTGGAAGGATTTTCGCCCGCTCGCTCAGGATGGATACAAGCATTTCAGGCCGGGGGAGTGGGGGAGAGAAAGAAGAGAAGCGCCTTTGCCTGCATTTCTCCTCTGACAGACTCTGCATGTGCTGGCACGGAGATGTGTGACTGAACGAGGCTGTCCTTGGGCCTGCATTTCAGGGATTGGGAATTGGCGCTGCGTTACGCAGCGAGTCCGGGTGTCACTGCACAGAGAATTCGCCGCTCGCTCGCCTGCCTCTCTCGCGCTTTTTAAATGGCTTTACTTCTCGCTCCCTTTCCGTGGCTGCGAGCCGCCTCCGCGAGTATTGCGCCGTGGCGCGCGTGTGCAACGGAGCCCGCTCGGGTGGCAGTTGAGCTTGCTGCAAGCAGCGGGCTTCTCTTGCCTGGCTCCAGCTCTCTCTTTGCTAGCTATTCTCTCGCCCCCTCTCCACACAGACGCTCTGCTCTCGCCTGCCGCTACCCCTCCCACCTTAGAAATGCAACACAGGTAAACATGCGGCGGGGGGGGGGGAGACTAGCACTCCTTTGCCTCCTAGTTCCGTTTGTAGACGTATCCTTAAAAAGCGAAGCGGGGGAAAGGGCACTTGGGGTGGTTTTTCAAACTTCCTACCGTAGCTAGAAGCAAACCACCATGCCCTGAATAGAACTGGTGGGAATAATTAAGGTTCCATCCTCAACGGTGGAAATGCTTTCTGTGAAGTGTTTGGACTTGCTATTATCCCCTCCTAATTTCTAAAAGGTTAAAAAAAAAGGGGGGGGGGAGGACATTATCCTATGAATTATTTAGCCACTTATTTGGGATACGATCTTTTTTTCCCCAGTGTAAAGTGCAAACATTAAGGCCTCTCTTGGTTATATGGGAAACAATGAATCTTACACAGAGATTTGAGATATTTACTGTTCAAATTAATAAATGCACTGGAATGGCTGGACTGTGCTCCAGGTAATAAAAGATGGACATTTTAAAAATTCAGTAGGGCGATGCCTGCTTTACCTTCATATAGGAACTGGACCTGTGTTGCTGCTGCGGCCACCATATCATAACAGAGACAGCCTGAAATCTGAATCGTTTAGAGGACATTTTTCTTCAGTGCCCTACACTGTTTTATACCTGTACAGATTAGCATTTTCCTCCTCCAAGTATACCTGTTTATAGTCCCCCCCTTAACATGTTTACATGATGCTTATGGAATTGCCTGTATATACTGGTATCTCTCCACAGTTCTGCCATGAAACTGCAAAGTAATCTCACTGAAGGCTGAAATAGGGGTGATTGTGGAAAGAGAGGAAGTATTTCCAACACATACTGTTAAAAAAAAGATAAATAAAAGTGGTCTAATTACTGTCTAAAGTTGGATATTGTCATATACAGGGAAAAGCAAAGCAAAACAAAATAACGATAGAACAATGTTCCATATTAATAGATGAAAATGCTGTCTAAATGTTCCCAGTATGCCAAACAAAATGTTTCATAACCAGTATGGAGTCAAAACACTGCTGTTTTTATAAAGTGCCCTTCCCATCTTGTTATACACAGTGAAATGTCTGTCACAGATGAACCTGGCTAATGGCCTCACTCTCATGTTGTGTAAGACTACATGAGATGCAAGGCTTGTGTTTTCCCATAGTACCATCTACAGCTGCATAAGTGCTACCAGGGTTTTGACCAGCTGCTGGGCACCAATACATGGAAGAATACGGAGAGACACTGATCACATGGGGGCAGTCTAATGAGCATTTCTGAAATGGCAGATACCACGGAACAAAGTCTTCTTCCTTCTCTCCCCCACCCTCCTGTTATTTTGAAAAAACAAGACGCAGCAGTATGAATGATCAGGCATGTATTACCCAGACCAGGCTTGGAAGATGATGGAGAGGGGAATGGGAATATATTCAGCTAACATGTGCCTCTCAGTTCTTATGTATGTATGGGTGTAGCATACAAATCAGCATATCCAAGTGTGAGTAATTATATTTAAAATAATTATTGTTCAAGAGGCAAGTCTAGCTTTACTTTTTCTAATTTTCCTTTCTGATCCACTACATTCAAAGAGTAGGGGTGGGAGCATTGTTTCCTGACTATTTAGTTTTTGTTTGCATTTGTATGAGAGCCTCTCCTAAAGGCAACTCTCCTACCACTGGAGATCAAGACATGGGTCTTCTACGCCTGTGTTGCTCTGCAAAGTAACAGATGTGATCTTGGTTCTCATGATGTGATAGCTAACCTCACGGATATGAACTTGCTGATAATGAGTCTCATAAAGGAAAGCTTTTCCTATTTCTTAGTTGGTTGGCAACAGTTCTAAAAGATCTTCACAAGGCCAATGGCATCTCCATCCTACACAAATTTACAATGAAGGCAGTCTTTTAGTTTCAGCAAGATGGCCAAATAGGTATGTTCAGGACACAGGTGTAAGTCAGAGTAAAAATGTGGTTTCTTTGATGTTGAATATTTCTTTGTGCATGCATTTTACTTTTTTTTTCAGCCATAAAAACAAGGAAAAGGAGCAGCCTTATCTAGGATGCCTTTGACACTACTAATCTAGTTGCCCTGCATTGATGAAATTGTTATTATTATCAGAATTGTTGGAAAGATTTATCTTTAAAAGTATTTTTCAAATCTCACTGAAAATAGTGGCATGGCCATTTAAAACCAATCGGCATTGTTGAAAGAAACTGTGTCCTAAGAATCACAGCAACACGTGCCTGTTCATCTCTCCAATAAAATTCTCTTAATGGCTTGGAGATTTAGATGTGATTGCCTAGCTTGTTTTCTAATCTCTTTATAGGTGTCCAGATGATCTTGACATAAAGGCAAAGCATCCCATCAAAGCTTCTTTGAAATAAACAAGCCCTCTTATAAGAAGGCTGTTCTACCAGCTCCTCCTCTGAAGAACATTCAGGGTTCAGGACAAACTCCTCTGCCTTCACCAACACTGCAGGAATGGTGGGGAAAGCCTGTTTCTGCTGCTATCAAGGTGTACTAATAGTTACAAGACTGATGGCCTTTCTCACCCCTCCCCCACTAAATTCCAAGTTCACATTTGATTCTTTTATATATAAACTACAGTCTAGTGTTAAGAAGCCTGGCTATTTCTTTGTAAAAGCCATAACATTACATATATTTACATATCCCACGACTCACTGCGACTGCTTTAAAAATAATAAACAAAGAAAGAAAGAAAGAAAGAAAGAAAGAAAGAACAATTCTATTATTTCTTTATGAGATTGCTGTTTCTGTTCTTTCTTCTCCAGTAGATCCCATCTATTCCTGCAGTTTCCTGACACATAATAGCAAAGGCAGGATGCATGCGAGGGGCTGAAAATAAATGTATAGTAGTTCCGACAAAAAGCCATTTGCAAAACATCTCTAAGAAGCATTTATTTTGCTCTTTTTGTTGTTAATTACATGGAATATATATGATTCTTGTAGGAATATTATGCTTGCTATTTTAAAAAGAAATTACCTTTTTCTGTGATTGTCATTCCATGTGATTATCTCTGGATGTCTGCCTCTAAAATTAGATTGAAAGAAAAAAGAGAAAGAAGGGAATGGTCATTACAGAATAAAAACAACTTAAAAATTACAGTGAAAAAAAATGTCAATTTAAAGGAAAATCTCAGTTTTGTTAGAATCTTTACCCAAGACCAGAATAGTAATGATCACCATAATAACAAAGACAAAATTAGTAACAACTAATTGACTAAGTCTTTGAGAAGAAAACCTCAGGAATTTCTCCTGCACATCTTGAATGGAAATCAATGAGCTGGGCAAGGTTATTACCCTGATGTCCTAAAATGCTCCTGTTCATTTTCACAGCTATTGGACAAAACAATTTCCCACTGGATTGTGCTCCATGTCTCTTATCCAATAACCAAAACAGAAACTAGTGTTTACTTAAGATATCCAATCTTTTGCACAGTAAAAGAACAAAAACTCATGAATGAGTGCTGTTTTGGGTTCTGGTACCTGAAGAGTTAAATGTTTCATTTGGAACATAAAACGAATCTTCAAACATAAACTCTTTAAATGGGATGTAAAGCTCATAAACTGAGGATAGAAATACCAAATTTGCTAACTTGGATTATGAAAATGCTTGGATTTTGTGGTACGGTAGTCTGGAAAGGCCAAGGCACCCATATTTACAGGTTGAAGGGAGGTAGCTCTCCGGAAAAGGTCGGAGGCTCCACCTAGCCACCACATTCAAAATACGCAAAATGCTTTCACTCAGGGTTTTTAAGTCCTGAGAGATCAGATTGCTCCTATTTTATGGAAGGCTTCTTGGCTTAAGGAGACAGAGGCTTGCCCCAATTATCTTACAAGATCTAGTGTCTGTGCATAGCATTTATATGCCCTTCAAAATGCAGTTCACTTTTCTTCTGTGCATCACAGAACTCTATTATTAATAAATTAGCCCTAAGCAATACCAATTCCATTCAAAACATTCTTTTAACCTGACCTTTTTCTTTTTGTCCATGAACACTGAAATTTCATTTCAGCTTCCTCTCTCACTTTTTGAAAATGAATCCTATTGCATCAGTGCAGTACTGTATACAGATTTGGCTTCCTTGTATAGCACAACATCTGGCAGTGCTTATAATAAGTCTTCTTCAAGGTAGGAAGAGACTGACTGCCCAGAGAGAAATTGCAGAGACCGCCTTCTGCTGGCCTCAGCATCAACCTGTTTGTAGCCTTCAATATTTGGAAAACCTGAAACGCTGACAGTCCATTTAAACTGATTCCTTTGAAGTTCAGGTTGATTTGGAACCCAATCCCAGTGGAGCTGACTTAATTCAAGCAATTTTATCAGTTCAAGTCAACTAAAAACAATGATATCAGCTTAACTACCTTATAAACTTGTTATACACCTTTCTAAGCTTATGGGCAGAAAACCCATGCAGGCATTCCTGAGCCAACAACCTGAGTTGGCAATCTCATTCAGGACTAATAAAAGCAATGAGAACATTGTCATGTTTCCAGAGGAGGAGATGGATGGCTCCACCATGAAGTTGCATGCAAAAGCAAGCCCTACAAATAATACCAAAGTAAACAGATTGGCCTACGTGTACAGTAGGCGACAATCGCACATTGTCATGCATCTGCTATTTTGTGAGTGTCTGGGTGGGTGTATTAAAGATCTGTCTGCATACTATCCTGCATTAGTGGGATGCCCAGGTAAGGAGTGATTTTCTTACTAGGAATTCATTGCATAGATTTTCATCAATCTATACTTCTAAAAGTAGCTGAAGGATTATGATAACAACTTTGACAACAGCCCTTTCCTTGTTGCTAATGTTTCTATACAATTTAACCATTACCTTAAAAGTCAGAACCAAAATGGTCAGACAAGATCTGTAGATTTTAAGATATTACTATAAACTTCATTCAACTCTTATATAGCAAATAAATATGTGCTGTGGATTATATTTACATGGCAGATATTCCTGTCCCAGTTATTTGCTGTTCCTGCTCCCCGACTTGAAGTCATTTTGTATGCTAATTAATAGTCCCTCATCCCAAGAAATGGCCAACAGGCTTCAACAGCACAAGTTCAAAACCATCCATTAATTACCAGAAGATCTCGAGTTAATTCATGAAGCTCACCACTTCGGTTAAGTCTTCTTCCCACTCTCCAGTGGACGTCAATGGGAGGTCTAACAATGCAACCTGTTTAGCGGAAACATCTCTCCCAAAACCTGACACACGGAGTTCATGTTCAGAGGGAGCCATTTCTCATGAATCAGAGGAACAGCTGTGGCATGAAGTTCTCACAAAGTGCATACTTCCTCTGTCTTCCTTACTCGCCCTACTCCCAACTCTGCCCGAGTAAAGACGGCTAATCCTGGAAAGTCGGCAGGACTACTTACTTTTTCGGTTTCTTCTCGTTCCAAAACAGAGCAGCACGGAAGGGGAGGGAGAGTTCAGGAAGGAGGAATGAAGAGCGTTGTTTTGTTTTCTTAAAAAAGGAAGAAGGGAAAGGTCTGATTCCAGATAGAGGTGAATGCTGTGGAATCTTCGGCAGGCAGCAAAAACAAAGCAAAGCGAGTAACACCACAGCCAAAACTTCCTGTTAATGCACATGAAACAGTTTCAAAGTCTTCCAGGAGTAGCACCTTCCTTTTTAATTCATCTCTGTTTGCCTCTGGCTGCTTTAATTCCATCGTCCAGCACTTGCAGGATTGATTCTAAAAATGCGTCTTCCATCCAACAGAAAATGAAGAGGGAATTTAAACAGACACGTTTCGCCCTCTAATACGGCGCGCACAAAGCTCCAGAGTAGAAAGTGAAGCATTGTATGTGAGGCTCTCTGCAAGTTTTTTTTTTGGGGGGGGGGAGGGGGGTTGTCCGAGGTCTAGCCCAGCCCTCTCTGGTAAAGGAGGACGTGCTCTGAAATTCAACCAGTTCCCCAGCGCTTTTGTCGCTCGCGAACTGAAGCTCTATTGTTCGTCCATTGCCACGGTCTTTTTCAGTTCCTGCTATACGTTATGCGTTGCCAGAAATAATGAATTTGCATCAAGCCCTCTCTCAGTCCTCTTCTGACAGACGGAACAAATTAGAAATGTCTAGTCTAAACGGGAGCAATGGCTACATTTCCCTATGGCAGTAGACGAGGAAGATGCATTTTGCGTAGATTTTCCCCTTCTTTTCCTTTTCGCTGCCCTTGCGCCAAAAGCCAGCCGCCTACTTTTGCCTCCTGCTTTTGGTTTTAATATTTGCTTGATACTTTTTGCTCTTTCCTTCCCCAAACATATTTGCTTTATTTCTATTTTAAGGCGACTGAGCTTTTATGATTTGTTCTTCCTAGTAAATCGTTAATTTAACCTGACTTTCTTTCCAGCAAATCTGTGCAACGCTCAGTACCGAAACTTGGGCGGATTTGATTGCTCCTATTTCTACAACAGTGGTGTGTGTTCAGTCAATTTCGACACAGCAAATAGCACACACGTTGCTTGTTTTGAGGGTTTGGGAGGGCACCTGTCCTACTCACCCAGAAAGTGGAAACAGAATGAGCAACAGTGGAGGAAAGTGCATGAAAGCCAGCCAGGGCAAGTGGCCTGCTCGGGAAGGCAAACACTGTAAATGTAAGTGTATAAAACACGCAGCACTGATTTTGTGAGTCTATGCTCTGTTTTGAGTGTCGAAATAGATAGGAGTGCAGTGAGTATTATGCGAAGGCAGAGGATGATGTAAATTTCGGGCCCCGAAGATTTTGTGGAAATATATTAGAGTGAACTGGGAGTGATAAGGGTTCCGGGCCTGTAAAGAAAGCCAATTCGTTTTGACTTGTATTAGGTCGTTCTGTGGGAGTCTCTTTTAGAGCCCGTGGTGGGTCAGTTGTAGGTGTATCCTGAGAGGTCCAATGCTGTGGGTTGGAGATGAGTGTCTGAGGGAAAGTGGGAGGCTGGCTGGGAGGAGCCTTGCAAAAAATTATTCAAATAAACCTTTCGCATGGAAAGATGGTTGCTGAGGGAGGGGGTGGGGAGGAGAGGTAAGCTGATAATGAGAGACTGGGAGGGGGAGAGACGCCGCTTGGAACAGCAGACCTTCCTGCACTGGCGGGCACTTTCCCGCCAAATTTAGCCTGAAGAGACATTGGCACTCTGGCCCCGGATAGTGGCTTCCACGGCTTCCTCTGCACATCTCCATCTCTAGAGGGGCATCCTACCTGCGAAATTTCTGCCCCAACCTAGAAAGGATGCTAGCACGGAACAGAGATAAACTATATTATGGGGGGGGGGAAGGGGAGAGGGAGAGAATGAAAAAGCAAGCGACCGAGAGAGCACCTGACACACCTGCACCTAACAGGCGGTGTGTCAGAGGAAGAACCTAAGGGCCGAGTTTTGCATTCAGATTCAGGATTCATCCGAGTTACCTTTTAACTTTAAAGGTTCTCTCAAGCTAGTGACCCAGATAAATAACTAGATTCTGAATTAAGGAAAGAGGGGAGGGAAACGAGCTACGTGAGGTCTTGAGTTCTTTTGCGCCTAGTTTACAAGTGATGCTGATCAGTTTTGTACGAATGTCACAGATACATCAAAGGGATGGAGAGGGAGGCAGGTGACACTGACCAGAGGGTATCTCCAGCTTCTTTTGAAAGCAGAACTGGATAAATTCCAGAGATGCACCCAAGCTCCTGAATGGAAGCTCACCAATGCCCTGAAGCATCGCCATCTCTGCAGCTATGTGGCAAGATGAGGGGACGCGGGGCGAAGGAGAGACAACTTGCAAGACTCCTTCTCACCACCCCTACCGCGCCCCACCCCACTTCGTTAGTTCCGTTCCCCTTAAGCAAAATACTCGGCGATTCACTACAGAAACCCTGGGTATCTTTACACTGAGTCTCTGGCACCGAACCTAGCCAGATGAATGCGGCACGTCCCGAAGATGACCGCAACAACGAGCGACGGATACACCGGGGAAGAGGCGAACATTTGCGAGTCACTGGGCGCACCTCAGCGGATCATCTGTGCCTTCCCTCACTTTCTCTTCTCCCTCCACATGCGCAGAATATCACCGGAGGGCTCCTCATCTTCCCCAGCCCCTTCTTCGTACATTCATAGCACTGGCGCTTCTTTCATTCTGCCGAACGACGCCACCGCAGGTAGCGCGCTTGTACCGACCGAGCAGGCACCGACACGGCCACGGTCCTGCTCTGCAGCGCCTTCTCTTCGGGAGAAAGAATCCGCCGCCGCCGCCGCCGCCGCGTCCCACTTTCAGAGAGGGGAGGGGGAGAGAAATGAAGAGCTCGGCTCGGAATAGTCCCCCTCCTCCCGCCCCCCTCTAAATGTTGCACTTGTGGTGGGATTGCCAGATTATGAGAGAATTAAATGCCAATGTTTGTTTTATTAGAGGGAGAAGCCGCTGTTTTGTTCCGGGCTGCAGAGCCGAGCAATATCCGGCAAATAAAGAACCTTGGATCGGGTTGGTATCTTCTCCAGACTCGTTCCTTGGTCCGATTTTGGTTTTTTTCCTCCAGGAGGTTTCGCCGGCTGCCTTTGCCCCTCCAGTGCCAACAGCAGCGGCAGCCTCGGCTCCCGAGCTACTGCCTGTCTCACCTCCTCCCTCTCTCCCTCCCTCTCCCTCTCTCTCTCTCTCTCTCCCTCTCCTTTTTCTCTCTCCCGCTCGCTTGCTTCTCCGCTCTCATCCCAGCTTCACGTTCAAGGTTTAGCAGCGAGGTCACGTCCATTGACGTCAGCTTGAGTCTAACAGTACGTCCGGCTACATTTACATACATCAAGGAAATTAGGGCATTAAAAATATGCAAATCCTACTGCATGAAGAAGAGACTATAGATTCCCGGAGCGATCGCTTCCTTTCATGGAAAATTTTAATTAACGGAACAATTTAAAAAAAAAAACGGGCGGGGGGAGAAAAAAAGCAGAGCTCACCAGACCGAGCCTTTCGTCCTAAAACAGCAACAACAACAAACCCCCCAAAATCAAAGCCAGCAAAAGCCCAAATGACCAAGATCTGCTAAGCACAAGGAGGATTTCTGCCGATCGGCTTCTGCCGCTGAAGGAAACCGGCCGGCCTGCAGCGCTGCGCGGAGAAGAACAGGTGACAAGCAGGCGGCTTCAGCCAGACGCCTCTCTCTATGCATAATCAACGCTGCGCCATTCTGCTTTCCTCCTCTTGCTGCTGCTGCTGCTGCTGCTGCTCCTCCGGTTGGCTCCTGCATGCATTATTTTTAATACTGATGCATATGTAAAGGTATATTTGCATTTTTAAAACATTTAGTGGAAGTTAAGGTTTTTAGATTTCCTTTCTCTCTTCATATTTTTTTTAAACAAAACATTTTATTTTCATTTGTTTCATGTTGGCCTTTCTACTGT
This sequence comes from Candoia aspera, assembly GCF_035149785.1. Lineage (NCBI taxonomy): Eukaryota > Metazoa > Chordata > Lepidosauria > Squamata > Candoiidae > Candoia > Candoia aspera. The sequence goes on along the minus strand of NC_086154.1, from coordinate 227,594,312 downwards.
GGCACTCTATAGATGCAGTTTGCTTTTGCTTCCTGCTTCTTCATTCTCTGCAGGGTTTTCAAAATATGTATGGACATGGTTCCCTAACACAATGTCAAGCGTCAAAATCCTTTGCTTCGTCTTAAAAAGAGAAGACTCGCATGTATTTAGGTGTGTGTGTACCTGCATACATACATACATATATATGCATGTTTTGTTGATCAACTGTAAGGGCAGCAACTGGAGATTCAAAAGTTTGATTATAAATCTCATCATAGGCATAAAAATAAAAAGAGGGCGGAGCATCTGGACGCTTGCATAATAGGAATTGTTTAAAACGCTCTCTGCTGTCTATAGGCACATTCTCCTTTGGCTTCAGAAGCCTTTCATTTCAAAATATTTTCTTTAGAAATGTGCCCACACTGAGGGATGAGAGATTTCTGTAAGGAAGACATTTTCAACCATGTTGTATGTTGCCTTCGAACTGCGGTATATTATTAATGCATTTCATTTCATTTCAACTTGCCTGGCTTTATGCCAGGTATTACTTCTTGAGCGACAATGCATCTGAGATCTTGTTTATACAATCAGTGTTTAATAAGTGAGGGATGGAGGGATATTATATATATATAGCCAAGGAGATTTTCATCTATACTGAAATATTATGTTGTTTGAGAAACATTATTTTGGAGGGATTTTTTTAAAAATAGTAATTTAAAGTCACCCAACATTTGCTCCAATTTAACCATTACTGTGTTTCCCTAGTTGTGTTTCTAAAATAATGCAAGATTGATACCCAGGAGAAAAAAATGAACATACACTTACACCACATACCTATCTAAGCCAAATAAGTGCAAGCACATGCATAGGTCATTAGGCGCAGCACGAATTACTTACCTGCACATATGCATAGGGTAAAAGTTAACTCTCCTCAAAGCCGATCACACACAGATTTTGAGAAAAGCCCAGGAGAATTATTTTCGCTTTGTGTTATGCCTATATTCCCATCCGCTCACTTTGAGCTTATGCTACATTCAGCCTTACCACCATCTCCAGTTTTACGTGCCCTAAAGTGCTTATATGATATGTCACCCAATAAAAAGTGGTCAGATGGCTACACGTAAGCCATAAGGAAAGGGGTGGGAGAAGCACATCTTCATCTTCCATTAGATTAGTTCTTATCACACTATGTATAGAACAATACATTGTAGGAAAGTATGCATGTGTGCATGTGTGTGTGCGTGTATGTATGTTGCATGAATCGTGGGGACGCCAGCCCTTACCCCTCACGAAGCTGGCCCTCTCCACAGAACACTGGGGACATCTCTTTGATCGAGACAATCCCAACCTTCTCTAGTGACTAATTAAACCACGTGAACCATCTTAGCTGCCTATAGCTCTAGCCATGCACAGATCTAAAGAGGATAGTTGCACACGAAGCACACTTACGTGGGAGTAATGATGTGTCTATTCAGGAGCCAATATGATATCATAGGCATTTGTTTGGGCGTCTACTCCATCACCCCCTCCTCATGCCACGGTCTAGGTGTTGTGCGATGATAAGTGCCGCCCTAGAGATGCTTTGCTTATTGCTAACCGTAGCTCGCTCTCTCCCATCCCTGTCCCTTAGTCCTGGATTGTGTTCCTGCTTACCCTGGAGACGACAGCTTGGCGGATGCTGGCGCTGCAAAAAAGATGCGCAGGGTCACCCGCTGTCTGTAATTCTTGTGCTCTGTCCGAGCTTAGCTGTCTCACTAATAGAGAGCCCGCTCCCCCACACCAACACATTTTCACCCCCACAACACCCACACCCCCACACCACCCTCTGCCCAGCTGAAATTACCATATAGAGGCCGAGTCCCTGCCTGCGAATCACAGCACCGGCGGGCAGCGATTGAACGAACTCAGCAATCTGCACAAATCCCAACTCCTTCGCACGCTGCTCTCGCTGTGAAGGCCACTTTCTTGGCCCTCCTGCATCTAGCAGCCCCTCCCTCATATCCGCGTCTCCTCTTCGCTCCCCCCACCCCACCCCACGCTCAGCACCTCAAGTGCTTGTGCCAGAGGGATATCAAGAGACAGCTGCCTCGTCTAAGCCATATGCCACTTAAATTGGACGGCCATGAACAATAAATAACAAGTCACCCATTATATCGCATGGCAAATTGCTCACATCTAACTCTGTACCTCAGAGTTAAAATACACAACCGCCTGATATCCATGTGTAAAAGTCACCCAATGTTCGCCCCATTAGTAGCACCTTCTTCCCTTCATTTCTTATGGCCAGGGACCACTTATTGGGAATTAGACATTAGTCTAAAGAAACAGAAACTAACCTATTGAACTTTCATATGAAATTATTCATAGGGGCTTCCATAACAAAAAACACATTTTCATCTTTCAAGAGATTTCCCACCCTTTCAAACTGTAATATTCTTAAAACACATTTAGCATCATACGATGAGGGAGGGCACACGTTTTGCATTAGCATGCATTCCTTATAAGATTTGTGGAGTATATTACTTTAGATTACAGCAAAAAAAAAAAGGGGGGGGGAGAAAACATTCCGAGAACACACATTGGGGTGGAAATGGGGGACCAGCAGCATTCCTAGTCCATAATGATGCTTGTTCTTAAGAACAACTTCCACTAAAATGAATTATATTCTGAATATAGGCATACTATGCCAATCAGCTTAACCCTACTTTGATATTCGTCTCACGCTTCCTTCTTATTCTCCTATTCATAAATTGGAATCTCTTTTGCAAAAGGCACGATTAGAACACTTTATGAGATGTGAAGCATCTTCTAGGAATAATCTTCAAGAAATCATCCCAGCCTCCTGTTTAATAATAATTGCCACATGACATCTCAAGGCAAAATGTGAAAGAAAATGGGAGATGGTTTTCAAGGCTCTAGAAGTGAATCTAGATTTCTAATCCTTAAGAACTCACCAGTGTTCCAGAGAAATTTGGGAGGGAGAATGTGTAGATGTGAACAAAGCTCTTTGTTAGAATTACATTTTAGTGAGTCAACAACACTGAGATTAATCAAAACATTTAAGGATAAGATAACATGTGTAAAGAGACCAGTGCGGTTTTGACTGCAGCCCCAACACTAACAGAGGCGTCATCATTGCATCTCTTTCTCTCTCTCTCTCTTTGTGTGTGTATGTGTGTGTGTGTGTGTGTACAGTGATCTATTGTTTCCTGGATTTCTGCTTTTTTTCTTACCAACCACTTAGCATGCTAAAAGCAGACAAGCACAGCTGTATTTAGAGGGAGACGGGGTCTCCAATGACGCCCCCCCCCCCACCCACCCCCAACACACTAGCCTTCTGTTTCTCCACGCATCCATTGCTGGGCTCATGAGTAGGGCCTCCAGATAATGTTTTAGGCAATGGACGCAGCTTGTCCTGTCCTAGCAAGATAGTCAAGTGCCAGAGGTGACCTCACTAAAGGCAATTTGCCACCTTAGAGGTAGGGACCATACAGCATTTCTGGCCCCGTGATGGCTCTTGATTACCCTATTCTGGCCAGCAGGGGGACAGCGACACCTACTGGCTGTCCATATAATTCATCTAGGCACTGTTGGGAAAGATGAGTGCGTTTGACTAATCAAGGGAAATCAAGCGTTTAAATAGTTAACATCGTCCTAGACTCCTAAATATACCATATCCCACCAGGGTGGGAAAGAGACGTAAAATCAGTGTTAGTATTTAACAACTTCCCAACATGATCTCAACTGATCTCAGTGATTAAAACCAGGAAACATAGCCATAACACCCAAACTGTTTGAACCTCAATCAATTGTAATCTTGAAATATTAGATCTTTTGTAAAAACAAACGAACAAGTAAACTAGTATTCAGGCAAGCAAAGCAAAGTCAGCTCACTGGATGTTAAAAGTTGTTCTCTTCCTTCTCTAATAGCCCCGAAAGAAATGGCAAAGCAATTCGAAATCCTCCACTGTGCGGAACCTCTCTCCTATGGAGGCGCAAAGGACAGAGCCAGGCGCGCGGCTACGAGCAGGTGCCGCAGAGCATGCTTGCCTCGCCCTTTCCGTGTTCTTGCGCTCAGGTCTGTCCTGGCAGAACCTTTAGCGCGGCTTTCGAAACCGCGGAGAGTAAAAGGGAGGCTTTTCTCTTTAAAAAGGTATTTTCCCTAGGGTTTTTGAATAATATGTCATGAGTTCGGGGAAGATAACATTAATATGGAAACTGCCTTCCTGTTCTCTGCCGGGCAAGTTGGAGATTCTTTATTGGCGCCCTTTCCACATCTCTGGAATAAAGGGTCGAACTCTTATTTGAAAAGGGCGTCTGTAATGTTAGTGACAAAAAGGCCAGCAACATAACTGAGTAGACAAAAGATCCATAATACCTGGGATCTGGAGGAATACCTATGATTGGAAGTCTCTCTCATATATTTATTTTAATCGTTAATTAAACGTGTATGAGGAAGGTGAGAGGGGACAGAAAGTGCCTTTAGGTTGGATAATAAATTTGTAACACAAATCCTTTTTCTTTTTCCATCCAATTCAGTTTTCTCTAGGAGAAAATTTAAATCTTGCACTCACAGTTAAGTGTGTGTTTAATTTTGGCTCTTCTAATTCTTTATCATTCTATCATTTGCAATCTTACCACACGCATAACAGGAATTAAATCTCATTGATACCAATGGGACTGACTGTGAGTAAACACACCATATATTTTTCTGCATGTGTTTAAACTTGGATTTCTCCACAGTTTACACTTGTGTGTATCGTTACAATTATATAAGTGAAATATGTGACAGAGAAAAAAGCATGAGCATTGGGATGTCATTTAATTACTTTTCATATCTGTGCATGAGATCTCCTGCCATGCAGTCCTTTAAGACAGATGCTTTTTGTTTGTTTGTTTGCTTGTTTATGGGAAATATATCAAGGTGGGCTGATGATGGACCACACGTTCCAAGCAAACATGCTTAGGATCACATGGTGTTATACTGCTGAAGCCTGTTGACATTAGGCAAAAGAACCTTTCATTATACTGTGACTGTTCTAATGCTGTGCTTTAAGGGTCATTTGTGTACAAATCATAAACTAATTGCCCTTGCCTAGACAGATGGAGAAATCTGATTTGATGCTTGTCGTACTGGGTATCTGATCCTAAACATCTTTGGGTGGAAGAATGACTCACTGATTTAAATAGTACTTACTTGCAAGTAAATGTATTTAGTAAAATATGGTCCTGGTGCTTTATTTTAATCAGTGGCCTAATTAAACTCATGTCAGAAAGAAAGGAATAGCCAGAGCATTGTTCCCCTGTAATTGAAAAGTCCTGACTACAGATGACTAGTGGGAGAAAGGTGATTGATTTTACTGGGAGTGCCCTTTAAATTGACACAAACACACTTGCTTTCTCACTGACCATCACACTGGCTCCGAGAAAAGAATATGCTTGTGCTCAGTCCTGTCCTTTGCCTATTTACTAATAATTTGTGTACAAAAATGGGTGAACTTGGCCCGCTATAGCAGGTTAAATTGGTTAAAATCCAAATGTTTTGCTTTAGTTGGGTTTTGGGTGTGACTGATTTATATTTTCCCTGATTTTCTTTCTAGTTAGTAAATAAATAATTCATAATCCTTCAAAAGGAATATTGATTAGCATTAGAAGCTATTGTAGAAGACATTGTTTCAAAAAATGCCTTGTGTTGCTTTGAATTCAGAATTGAGAAAAAATATAAAAGTATCAATCTACTTCCATATTATAGATTCGTGTAATCCTCACTAGCCTGAATTTTTTGTTTAAATTAGATATCTAAAAGTTGAGAAAGTGATTTAATAAGAATTCCTCTGCTTCCTGATTTGCATTTGCTTTATGGGTTTAACAAGGAAACCACAAAGTCTCAAGACCCTTTACCCTAATATGTCACCTTCAAAATCCACACTCTTCGTATGTAGTAGCTTTGTCTCCAAACTTTCAAACTGCTAATCAGTGAAAAGAAACAGAAGACGATTACTTAAGTGGCAGTGTATCAGCCCTCCCTGCTGAGATTTGCTATATGTAGATGCAGCCTATTACATAACTCTATGGGAGTGGCCGGCTCTTGCAGCCATTTTCAAAAGGCATCCCCTCCTTCTTTCAACGGTCTGCCTCCCCCCCGCCCCCATAATCAATTCCCTGATTGTATTCTACCGGTGCAACCGATCCACGAATCAAATAATCCGGAATATTTGGGACTGCCTCATCTTCAGCAGGCAAACTTGGAGTTAAATTTCTGTGAGAACCAGCGAGGTTTAAAACTGATGTCGTAGAACTGTTCAGTTTGCTTATAACCTACTACTTATCCATGTTTTCTCAAAAGTTTAATTGTAAGCGCATTTGCCAAATGAATAGCACTTAAACCTAAACAAACGGGAAGACGAATAGAGCAGCCCCGGCCCAACTGACCCGTGGATCGCAGCACTCCACTGAATACTCGAGATGAAATCCTGGATTCCCCTTCTCTCCTCCAACTCACGGATTCACACATCAAAAAAGGGAATAAATGGACTTCGGTATCACCAGGAACACAGAACTTTCTCAGGACCAAATGGGCTTAAAGCCAGTATCCGAAAAAAGGACCATTGCAAGCCTTCATTCCATGACACTGTTATCCATCCACTAACCCGGGACTCTGGCAGGCCTGTGCAGTCACTAACCTTTGCTCAAAGGTCCCAGCGAGTTCAGGCTCCGGGTCGCCAACCTTTTATTTTTGCCGGGCCAAAATCACTCGCCAAACCAAGCGAGAGCTTCACGCTTGCGAGACGACGAATGATGTCCTTCCCGGGATCGAAACGAGAGATAGTCGTGTAAACTAGGCCGGAGAAGCAGCAAATCCGAAGGCTGCTTCCTAAATCGAAATTCCTGGCCTCTTCCCCAGGCCCGGCTGTGTGGATGCGCCAGTTCACGCGCTCTCTGGATGTGCCGTGAACAGCTCACGTGTTTGTCCTTAGAAAGGGAACCGACTTGCCCAGCCCTCAAATGGGGTTTGGTGGATTTCCCCTCCCCATTCCTAAGCCTACGATGAAGTTGCCATCGGCTGATCGTGCTTTGGAACCATTATTATTATTATTATTATTATTATTATTATTATTATTATTAGCCATTCCATAAAAGAGTTAGCATTTAATAGCAAACAGATTGAAAAAAAAGCCACATTCCCATCTTTCGCGAAAAGGAAGGAAGGAAGGAAGGAAGGAAGGAAGGAAGGAAGGAAGGAAGGAAGGGACAGACCAGCCACCCTTCAAGGCTCTAAACTTTTTTTCCTGGAATTCTGACCACACTGGCTGGAGAATCAGTACCCTGGCCCACGAGAGAGAAGGGGACGGACGGATGGAGCGAGACAGACTAGGAGGTTCAGGAAGGAAGGAGGCCAGCGAAGGTCCCTCCGCCTCGCCTGCCGTCGCTCTCCCCCTCTGCCACTGCCCGGCTGAGGCAAGTGGTGTTCTCGCACGGAAGGCTCAGCATCGCCTAGCCTTCTCCTCTTCCAGACCGGGAAGCCCGAAGAGGCGCCCGCCCGTCCTGGCTGCTAGTTCGGGCTGGCGCGGAATCGGAGCGAGAGGGCGCAGCACCGCGCCGCCGCGTACTCACCTAGGCTGCGGCACTCGGCAGGGCCGGCGTCGGCCGAGGCGCTTTCCCGAGCTGGCGGGCTGGCTTGGCGGGCGTCTCCTCAGCGCTTCTCTCCCTGACACCCCGCCCCCTGCGCTTACTTGGGGGACTGACTTTCGTGAATCGAGCGCCGCTCATTCAGCAGGAGCCAAGAGCCCCGTGTGCCTGCGTGCGTGAGCTTGTGTGTGTGCGAAACGCGCGAGAGAGCCGGAGCCGCGAGGGGAGGTGGCTTGGGGGCTGCTCCTCAGCGGGTGGTTGGGATACGACGCCCCCTCAGTAGCCCCCTCCCCACCGGCATAAAATAACGCTCGCGGAAGGGGGAGAGAAAGGGAAGCAGCTCCGCGCCTAGTTTGAAGGCCCTCCCGAGTGCGCGCGAGAGTGAAAAAGAGGATTTCGGAGAGTCACTTTAAACGACGACGACGACGCCGCCCCGCCCTCCCCCCGCCCTGGCCTCGAGACACTCAACCCCCAGAGCTGAACTCCTCCAGCACGGCCCAAATCCCACGGAGGACTCGCCCACGTGAGTTGCGTGGAAGTGACCTTCGGCTGTTCCTAGAAAGCCGTCTGCTGAACAGATAGAACTTATTTTGGCGGCTTGCTCTTTCCTTTGCCCAAGCCAACGCGTGAAAGACCGGGGGCATCGAACTAAAGGCCAACTTCACCGCAGACAGCCATTATTTCCCGCCAAGAAATATTCCCTCTCTCGCGTTGGTGGCGCCGCATCCGGCCTTCTGAAGCCCCTTCCTCAGGAAAGGCGCGCTCTAGCAGGCCCGACCTATCGCCCTCCCCGGAGCCGGTTCTCTTTTTTCTTTTTATGGAAACTAGGGCGAGGTTGACCCTGTCCTCGGGGCAAAACGCAAACAAAACCACTCTCTAACCACGTTCGTCTGTAGCACAAGTGGTAGCGGGAGGACATTTGGAGCAGATTTTCGTCAGCCTCGAGTGCCACCCCGGTTTATGACATTCCTCGGAATGTACATATCTATTCGCGTGTGTATTTCCCGATAAACGAGTTGAGAGGACGGCCTGCTTTGTGCAGACAGTTCCCCCCACCCCGAGATGACTGAAGAGGAAGCCTTTTCAGAGGACCCCGTTACCCACAGGTGAACTCTCCCACCCAGGGTTGCTTCTGGATCGTGGCACCCAGACAACCTCAGCCTGTGTACCAATAACCTGCCTGGTATGAGCAGAAAAGCTCCCCATTCAGCCTAGGACGCTCTGAATGCCACAGGCAGGCTTTGCTTCCCGTTCCGGACCAGCGAATTTGCGAGAGGCCGCTGGGCTCCCGAGGCGCCTCTTCAGGGAGCTTCACGGAGCAAGCAATTTCCAGGCGAAGCCCGTGTCTCCCCTTCCCGGAGCCCCCGAAATCTCTGCCCGATTTGAGGAGCTCGCAGGATACGCCCAATCCTCTTTCGAGTCACTCCAGAAGGAAGCCCCACGAGAAAACGGCAGAAGGCGGGATAGATGTCGTGAGGAGGGGAACCATTTCACGTGGGGGAAATGGGGCTTCTGAGCTTCGAGGGCGAGCTTTGCGTTCTGCCATCCTCCTGCCCTTCTCCCACACTTACTGTGCGACCCAACCCAAAGGTGTGGGGCACAACGCCCAGCCGATGTGAATGACCTCCTCATTCACACCGGGGTTAGGTCTTGATTGCGGTCTCCGTGGGGAGGGGGTTGAGTTCACTGGGCTGTTTAACGTGGACAAAGCACAGGAACTTCTATTCGCAACTTTTTCACTGTACTGCACACTACACTCCATTAAAGAGATTTCTGCTTAATCAGGTATGAATCGAATTTAATGGTAAGCTGAGTAGGCAGTCATCACAGGCGGCTTGCTTCTCAGAAGGCAGAAAGGGTTGCCAGCATTTGGACTGGAAGCCCATGTTATACTACGATTCTAGAGCTCTGTCTCATTTAAGAAACAGGCCAAAGGGTGCATGGGATGGCAACACTACCTCTTTATCTTACTCCATCCAACACACAGTTGGGAAAAAAGATAATAAAAGTGATTGAGATAGCGAGCACGCTGATGGCATTCTATCCTACTGATTTTTCAGAAATTCACACTAAATGAACAAAATTAACAGGAACTTTCTTGGTTCTCCAGGAACACAGGCACAGACACACAACCCTTTAGAAAATAAGCACCAAAGCCTCGCCTGTGTAGACACATTAATTGCCTTTGTGATTTTCTGCATGAACTGCAAATGAGCGGCTAGGTTTCTACAGAAGATTAATAGGCATAAAAATACCTGCGTGCCCACACGGCAAGGTTTGCATTAGGCAACTCAAATCTTGAATATAATGCCCTTTCCATAGTAGTCCCTGTTACATTTCCCATAGTCTGTCCACAGTTTAGCCGAGATAAGTGCATCAGGTTAATTCTCTCCTCTCTAATGTCAGCTTTGCCCCAGAACGACTGGGCACGTTACATTTGGCAAGAAGGAGACAGTGGCTGGCTGGCATGGAGTTATGTAAGCGGCGATATTAGGGGCGTTTAAACAGAAGTGTGAATGCGTGCATGCTGCGAGAGATGTCGGTGTATTTCACCCTCAGATTCTAAGCGTATTTGAGCATGATGCCTAAGGATAGGACATGGCGATAGGTTCAGTGGATTTTACTTTTACTTTCAAGCACGGTTGCTTCAGCCTTGATATAGCAGTCCTCTGACGCTGAATTAGCGAATCTTTCTGACCCATCCCTTAAAGAAGGGAAAAGGAAAACACCATTTCCTCATCACTGGTTCAGCGTCACCCAGGCACCACTGTGGCGGTCCTTCATTGCTGCGATAGCGATAGAGTGCTGGTTGGATGACGCCAGATGATGCCATGAAGAAATAGCCCGACTGGGCCCGCCCCGCCGTGGTTCTACTTCGTCGTAAAGAACATTCCCTTCACAGCACAGAAGCCAGCCTGACTTGGAACACGTCGTTTGTTTGAGGAGCCTCCCAGAGAAAGGCAAGAGATCTTCCATATGCAACCTTGCAACAATGTCCTAACTCATTTGCATTGTACATATAATTGGCATTTCCGCTGAAATACAGCTGAAAGTAATTCCCATGGATCTTGAGTAATAATATTGCGTTGCTTGTTACATCTGGAACATCTGTTTAACAGCACTTATTCTGCAGCAGTAATTATCAACCCTAAGTGGTTCCATTGATTTCAATAGGAAAAAAATACAGTTTGGTTTTCTATAAATGGTTGGAGTACCCCCAAGAAACAGTAACTTTTGGCTGTGACAATCCTGTGCATATCTTTCCTTGCCAGTAAGTCCTATTTAGCTCAAAAGGTCTCACTTCAGTATAGTAAACAAAAAGGTTCCGGTGAATCCGTGAGAGCGGACATTGCCCACAATACTTCCATTTGATCTTAATATCTACATGAAAGAGTTATATAATCATATGTTGCTATTTCCTATCAAGGTGTTACAATGCAATGTGGAGAATAAAGTTTTGGAGATCTTTTTCTAATGCTGAATATTGACCTTTGATTTGGACCAAAAAGTCTATACCAGAGCCATATTACCTGGGAATAAGCCCCATTTAGTACAATGGGATAAACATAGAGAAGACTTTGCTGTGCGTGCAATAACTTAGAAAACCTTCCACAGAAGGCAGGTGAGGTAATTCCTCCACAGTGCCATTGAGCCCAAAGCAAAGTCTGAACCTATTCATGCTTTCTTTGGAACAAGGCCCAGTTGGGACTTACTCTCAAGTAAGAATCCAAGAGAGAGAGAGTAACTGTTGCCCATATTGATTTGTGTAAGGCTGCCAGATAATTAAATATTGAGATCTGATCCTGTCTTTTGTTTTAGGACCTCAAAAGCCTAAATCCATCTCATAAACACCATTCAAATGCTAAATAATAGAAGGTGCCTTAAGTGGACCATAATTTTAGCAAGCAAAATGCCTTTAGGAGTGCAGCCTGCAAACACAAATTTGCAGTTTATTATTATTCAAGGACATAATGTGTGCAACAGTCTCCTTAAATTTAACCCTTTTTGTCAGTCCAATTAGCATTATAGTCCTACAGACAGGAACATTCCATTGCTTTCAGTGGCATTCACTAACTGGTGTAGTATATATTGGACTGTACACAGCAGAAGGCAAGAAGCAATCCAGGATTTGGGAAGAAAAGTTGTAAGTTACTAGTCCTCAGTAATTTATGTAGAAATTTATTCAGTTTTAAGGAGATTCTAAAGTTGCACTGAGATGTAATCAGGTATACTCAGGTGGTTTGTTCCTCCTTAGGAAGGAATTAGCCTTGCTTAGGAGGGAAGAACTTGCAGTCCACAGGACTTGACATCTGATAAAGGATTCCAGCATGATTAATAAGATATATTTTCACTCTGGTAATTTTGGTACAAGAAAATGGCTGATCTTCCATTAATGTTAGATGTGGTGCATCTGGGGTAGAATGAATTACTTTCCATGGGACTGTGAAAAGGTGAAAGGTCCCCTGTGCAAGGACCGAGTCATGTCTGATCCTTTAGTATCTTTGTTATTGCTCATACTGATATTAAATTTTCCTATAGTAAACAATTGCTCTACTGTTCTTGTGTCACAGCTTTTCATAACTTGGTGCCCTTACAAATACACTGGATTCTTACTCTTTCCACTCCAGCCAAGGACCTGAAGATTGGGGATGATTGGAGTAGTAGCCTACCACACCTAGAGAGTGCCTTGTGGTGAGACACTGTCTTTTCCAGAAGCAGCTGATTGGCACTGAGGGGACAGCATTCTGCCTTAATTAGATCCTCGGTCTGCTCTGACAGGGATCTTCATGCACTTCTCCCTTTGCGTAGAACGTGTGTGGTGCACATGTGTGAGAGCACATTTGCCAGCCGAAGGTTTCTTCCCAGAATGTTTATGTCCCAGCATTTTCTTCAATGTATCATGTATTTCCTGCCTGGTACAGCATTCTAAACTCCTAATTTTAGCCTGCACCAACCCAGTATTACCAGATGTGTTGGGGCCAGAACTGAGACTTTTGGCTTCACAAATGGGAGTGGCTGAACCCGTGGTGAAGGTCAGTAAAGGTATGAATCACTGGAAAGTTCTTAAATGCAAGCCCTACTCATTTTCATAGGAACTATGTAGAACTGGCAGAGGATCAAATCTTGTGCCTACCATTATTGGCATAAATTTGCTAGGCTTATATATAAAATATGTAGTATTTCTGGTTTTATGCATAATTAATTTTATATACTGTATACCTTGCACAAAACTCTGTGTATCATGTGTGTGTGTGTGTATATGTATATGTATGTATATGTATATTTGTGTGTGTGTGTATGTATATATATATATATATATATATATATATATATATATATAGTGTGTATATATGTGTGTGTGTGTGTGTATGTATATGTATGTATATGTATATATATGTATATATATTCCCTTCTCACCCATATGGGTGGTATGTGTCTTCCTCAACCTTGGGTCCTCTACCTGAGGCCTGGGAGTTTGAGAGTTCTGCGCAGTAACTTAGCTGTTCCTAGCATTGCACTCTTTTGGACAGAGAGCTCTGATGTTGTTCCTGGGATCTGCTGGAGCCACTCTCCCAGCTTGTGGGTCACAGCCCCAAGTGCCCCTTCCATCACTGGGACCACTTTGGCCTTCACTTTCCACATCCTCTCTAGTTCCTCCTTTAGGCCCTGGTACTTCTCCAGCTTCTCATTCTCCTTCTTCCTGATTTTGCTGTCACTTGGCACCGGTACATCTATCACAATTGCTGTCTTCTGGTCCTTGTCTACTACCACAATGTCTGGTTGATTGGTCAGTATCTGCCTGTCTGTCTGGATCTGGAAGTCCCACAGGATCTTAGCCCTGTCATTCTCCATGACCTTCTGTGGAATCTCCCATCTGGACTTGGGAGGGTCTAGCCCATACACCGTGCAGATGTTCCTGTACACAATGCCAGCTACTTGGTTGTGCCGTTCAGTGCATGCTGTTCCTGCCTGCATCTTACACCCTGCTACTATGTGTTGGACTGTCTCTGAGGCCTCTCTGCACAGTCTGCACCTTGGGTCCTGTCTAGTGTGGTGGACCCCTGCTTCTATGGATCTGGTGCTTAGTGCCTGTTCTTGTGCTGCTGTGGTCGGTGCCTCAGTGCTTGGGTCCAGCCCTTTCCAGCCCTGACATTTCCCAAGGTCAGCCACCTCAGCTATCTGTCAATGGTACCCTCACCCACCCACCCAGAGTAAAAATGAACAGTTAAACACTTTCTCCATAACTTAACATGCTATATATAAAAAACATGTTATTAAGGCCAGATTTTCTTAAATGAATTCAAAATAAACTCAAATGTTATCCTGGGCCTACCAGAAACTTCCAAAAAACAATATTGTGCTTATTGTTTTATAATGTGTTATAACATAAAATATATTGAAAGTTCAGTCCATTTTATTCTAAACCTGGAGAATCAGCAGAATCATTTTTCTTTCTACTGTCCATAACATTGCCAAATAACTAAATTAACTTGAGTTCATACTGTCACCATCAATTGCATAATAATTCATTCAGCTGAAGTTGCGTTTGTTCCTGCTCTTCTTTTTTTTAAAAAAATGTCCTCCAAGTTAATTTTTCCCACTCTAGACTTAGGTTATTCATTGTCAAAATGTAACAGCAACCATAAACATGGGAAGCATCACATGCTCAGCTACCAGCCTATTTGATACAAACTGCTTTAAACTGTTAAGAGAAATACTCTGTTCTGATAGTCACTGATTGCCAAACTGGTTCCTTATGAACTGCCATAGGTTTGAAGGAACCAGTATGGCCCCTACCTCCATATTCTTTGATTCCCCTTTATTGCTGTTTGGCAGAGCAAACCTATTTACAGATCTCCTCAGATTGACTTCAGTAGGACCTATCCTCGGGTGAGTACTTATAAAGTAAAGATGCTTCTCCTTAAACTTGACTCTGCTGGATCAGATGTGGTTAATATTCAGAAATCCCAGGACTGTAATCTAAACTAGGTAATTGAAAGATATCTGATAAGAAGGTGGTTATTCTTGCCAAGAACAATTCATGGAGGTGTCTATGAAGTCCTTAGGAATCCAGCTCAAATCAAAGGAGATGATTTCACAGAACATGTAGGTGGCAGCCTTAAGATGCCATTCTGAAACCCCTAAACTTTATGGGGCTTCCTTCCAAGATGACCTGTTGGGAGACTAAGCTACAATGTGTAATAAAACCTCAGAAATAGTCAGGCAATAATATTTCTAAAACAGATTGACCAAATCACACTTTAGGTTTAGAATGACACCGGCAAAACTGTTAAAGAGGAATGTCATGGTGAAAATATGTCACTAAGTCAGTGACATCTATTTCCTTTAAAACTGCTCACATAACTACAGTTATGTGAAAAAGCAAGTACCTCACTGAAATTTTTGACTTTTTCAACATTTCAACATGCAGATATTTGATCTTCATTTCAACGATATTGATAAAGGGAATATAATATAACAAATACCATGCACCACTTTCATTTTGTAGTCCATCGTGTAATGTAAACAAATATAAATGCAAATTTTGCATGTGGAAAAAGTAGGTACACCCCTATATTTATCACTACCTGAAATATCCAAAATTAGAATCAGATGCACCAGATCAGGTGCAAATTATTAGAACATCATTAGAGACGGATCTGGGAGGAATCTGTCTTAGTTCAGACATTTAGTTTGATTTGCTCTTTATTGTTGAAGTGTGTGGTATCACCATGTCTAGATTGTCAGAGCTCTCTGAGGCTTTTGGAAAGAAGATTATAGCCTATGAGTCTGGGAAGGGATTTATTGCCAAACAATTGGACATCAATCATTCCACTATCCAGAAGATCATTTACAACTAGAGAGGATTTGTAACAACTGCCCACTTGCCCAGGCCAGGCCATTCCAGCAAGTTCAGCCCAACAGCAGAATGCAAGATGCTAAAATGAGTCTCTAAGAACCCCAAAATTTCATCACATGACCTACAAATATCTCTCACCACTATTGATGTCAAAGTGCATGAGTCTACCATTAGAAAGAAGCTGCACATGGGAGGTGTGACAGGAAGAAAGCTTTGCTGTCCAGAAAGAACATCAGGGCAAGACTAAGGTTTGTTCATTAACACCTAGACAAAGACCAGAACTTCTGGAACAATGTGTTCTTCTCAAATAAGACAAAGATTGAGTTACTTGGCCACAGTACCAGAAGATATATTTGGCGAAAACCAAATACAGCATTTCACCAGAAGAATCTGATACCAATTGTAAAGCATCGTGGTGGAAATGTTTGGGGCTGCTTTGCTGCATCAGGGCCTAGGCAGCTCACTGTGAATTCTTTACTGTATCAGAGAATGCTTGAGGATAATGTGAGACCATCTGTCAGAAGACTGAAGATCAACTGAAAATGGACCTGCAACATGACAATGACCCAAACATCCCAGTAAATCCACCAAGGAATGGCTGAAAAAGACAGACAGACACACAGAAAGAGACGGAGGGAGGGATTCTGGAACAGCCAAGTCAAAGCCCGATCTAAATCCCATCGAACACGCTGTGTATGCAAGAAACTCCTCAAACATCATACAGCTTAAAAAATTCTGATGGATGAGTGGGGAAGAAAAATCCAGTTGATGTCAGACTGGTAGACAATTATAAGAAACAATATTCTTGAGGTTGTTTCTGGCACAGGAGGCAATACCAGATACTAGAGCCAAGGGTGTATTTCCTTTTTTCACACAAGGCAATGGCATATCTGTTAATTTTTTGTTGAATAAATGATTGCAAAGTCAATTTTTCATAGTTATTCTGTTCAATTACATCACCTTTATCTATATATACTGTTTGAATGAAGATACAGTATTGACATGTCCACATATGTCGAAAAAAGGGGAAAAAAAACTTTACAGGGCATGTACGTACTTTTTCCCCATGCAAAATCTGCATTTATGTTTATTTAAATTAAACAATGGACTACAAAATGTAAATGGTGCATGATATTTGTTATATTATATCCCCTTTTATCTATCAATATTGTCAAAAAGAAAATCAAATAATTGTATGCCGAAATATGTTGAAAAAGTCAAAAATTTAAATGCGGTCTACTTACTTTCATATGACTGTAATAAAATCAATCCAATGCACCAGTTAAAACGTGTAATCATTGTTAAAATGTACATAGTAGGCCATCATCTGAAATGTATATGCTTTAGATAATCTCGGTTGGGTGAGGTTACTTGGCAACTGACTTCACACAGAACATGCCTGGATTAGCTGAGAAAACACGGATTTTGCTCAACAGCCCAATACGGAAGGGGTAGGTCCTGGTGCGAGGGAGAAAGCATCAAGATGAAAATGACCCAACTTCCGTTTCTACATCTGTCCCAGATTTAATTTTTGAAAAAATTGTGTTGATCAGATTAAAAGAAAAATACATACTATTTTAAAATATTAAATTAGAAAAATAGATACCTGCTTTCAGGCGGACTCAAAGACATAATCCGATTTAGCAGTTCCCCTGCCTGAGTCCCACTGAAATTAACAGGAGCTGCGCAAAAGCCGCTGGGAGAGGGCCGTCCGGCGCGCACCCGCTTCAGCGGGACTTCCGCAATAGTTGCGCCCATTGTTTGCCATCGCCCCGTATTTCCGAACTTCTTCTGATGGTCTTCTTCAGCCCGGGACCCGGCCAGACGCTTAAAGTCCGCTTCCACCGGGAGAAATGTTTATCAGGTCTACTGAAACTAGAGGGTGAAATGCTTCGCTCTGGAGGATCGATGAGAACGAGAGGATTGGTGAAAGAGCTTTTAATGCTGCAGAATCCGCTGCAGGGTTTTTAGAAGTTTCCATGGGGTTTAGGAATTAATCTATATCTCCTTGTTTGTTTCTAGCGAAAGCAGACTTCCGCTACACTCATAACAGTTTTCTTGAGGACACGCCTTTTCCCGTCTTCTGTCTCCGCTGTTCGGGATCCTGAATAAACGAGCTCTGTCTTACGGAAGGGAGCAATTGCTACGGTGCGATTCTGTTTGCTATTTTTCTCACCTCTGGGACTGCGACTTTACGCTCGCTTAGGGTTGGGAGTCGAGGTAAATCTCATTAATTCGATAGAGCATGTATGCGAGGTAAAAAGGCATAGGATTGAGCAGCCGTTACCCCCTCCCAATAGATGACGAGGCCTCCCCTCCGTTCTTGCTCTGCGCAAAGTTTCCAGTTCTCCTCCTCACCGCCCCCGCCCCGACTGTATTAGCCGAATCAACGCTGCTTTTAAAGTCCCCAGTCAAAGGTTGTCAAGTCTCGAAGGATTATTATTAAGTCTAAAATAAAGGGACAGCGATTTACTAGCCTCCATTTAATCGTTAAATTCCCGAAGTCGGTTTCGTGTTAGATATGTACAGGTCCCTCAACCATCATTAAAAAAGAAAAGAAAAAGCAATGCTCTCGCGCGGTACGTAAACCGGTTTAAGGTCTGGTGCACCCGCGATCCTCGCCACCTACAAGCGGATATCCCGCTGAGAAATAGCTATCCAAAGAGTAACCTTTGAACCGCGTTCATCTGAGCTCCGTTCAAATCAGCGTTACATTGGTATGTAAATTCATTTAGGATCGAGGGTGACGTCATTAGGGTTAGCATGATCCGTGTTCGCGGACGACAGCTTTTGAGGCGTCCGTGTAATGGATTAAACACTCCGGTCCTCCTTTCGGTAGATCGGACCCCCTGGCACCTGGGTTTCTAAGGAGCGTTAAAAGCGCTCCAGGGGAGTCCCCCGCCCGCTTTCAAGGGAGTGAAAATGGTGAAACGATGGCACGAACCAAATCAAAGGCAACAGATCTGTACCAGGTTCTCCCTAACAAGGGATAAAGGAAACTACTTCGGATTCCAATTCAGTCAATATTGGTAGGATGGCGAGCTCGCATATACGCCCACAAATAGGCTCTTTAGGACTCTAGCAGAAAAGAAGGATTCAGGGACCCTTATTTCCTTCATTAGTTTGGGGGCTCGCCACCTGCGAAAGCCCCGCGTCTACTCGGCCATCGAATCCGGCGCGGGCCGAGCGGCCTTAACGAGAGGGATGAAGGTCCAGGAGGCTGCTTGCTCGGGGCTCTTGCGGGATCCAGCCAAAGGGCAAGCCCGCGGCGGAAGGCCGGGCGGGTGTGGCTCGTGTGCCTCTCTTTCTGCCTAGCTCGGCTCGCCAAAGTATGAAGGGGGCGGGGGGAAAGGTCGATTCCCCTCTTTTCACCAGACGGGCGCGCCCTAACAGGCGCATCGAGCCTGGGGTGAGATCTGCGATATGGCCGTGGGGAGAGGCCTCCGGAGCACAGTTGGTTGGAATCGGGGAGCCAAACCCTTCCTTCAGGCCCCGGTTTGGGACGTCCGTTCCTTTTCCTTCCCCGAAGAACGGCATCGGATGCCCCCAAGGCTTTCCAGAAAGAAAAGGAGTGAAGCCCGGGGAGGGGGTGCGACAACGGCCGGAAGCAGGCCTCGCACCCCGGCTGGGCTGCTCGCCTGACGCCCTCAAGCCGACTAGGCTTCGGAGGAAGCAACTCCTGGGCTGCCCGCGGGCGGAGGGGAGGGCCTGCGCCGCGGAGCAGAGCCCAGTCCTGCGAGTGGGCGCGTCGCCTTACAAGGGGAGGCCGGGTCAGGGCGCAGGGGAACTCCGGGCAGGCTGACATGTGACCCCGGAGGGTCTGACCCAGCCAAGCCGTCCTCGGTCGGAGACAAACCGCACCGGGCGGCTGACAGTCGGATGCCTTTGCTCTCGGAGGGAAATGCCGATGAATTGAGAGCAAGCAGTAATTGACCCCGGGGCTCCGCCGACCCGCCCTGGGGACCGCCGCCCGCTCCGGCAGTGCAGGACCCGGCGCGCTGGTGGAGTTCCATTCAATAGCCGGCGGCGCCGAGCGTCTCTCCCCCCCTGAGCTCCCGGCCTAGGGGAGGGAGCGCTCCGTCGAGGCTTTGCCTGCAAATGCGCCCTCTCAGCAGACAGGGAAACCTGCGAACAGCGGCCTGGCTGTTCCTCGAGGCGGCGAAAGCTGCCAAGGACGAAACATCCGGCCGGCGGCTCTTGACACGGTTTCGAAAGGGCCGGAACAGAAACGGAACCGGCGGCCCGCCCGACACCTCCCGGAACTTTGGAGCGCCAGAACTACCGTGACTGACCGAAATTAACGCACAGCTATTCCCCCCAACCCCCCCTCCTTTTTTTTCCCGGGCTGACTACGAACTTCCTGGCCTCTAGCGCGCTCACGGCCTGGCCCGAGAGCAGCGGGGGGCTCGTAAGAGAAGGCGAGGGCCCAGAAGTTGCCAGGGGAGCGGTCCTTTCAGAGAGGAGTCCCCTCGGGTCGATCTTCATCGCAAACTGGCAAGGGGAAGTTTGGGTTTGGCGGGGAAGCTGTATGAAGAGGCCGTACAGTTTGGGCGTTCCTTTTAATTCGAAGCTCGCTCGCTATTTCGCCAGGTACTGACTGCAGGGAGAAGCCGCCTTTGAATCACCCCGAAGGGTCAGGGACTGCCAAGCTGTCAGCAGCGGGAAACACATCCCGCCGCTTGGATGTTTTATGGAAGCCTTTTTCGTAATTAGAGTATGGAGATTAGTCCTCGGCCAATTTTAATGCGCGTCAGACGCTCGGCAATTTGTGGCATTTCTTGCACGAGAGAGATCGAGAGACTCCCTCCCCCCGCGTCCTTCTGCCCCGTCCCTCTTCGGTACCTGCGCCGGAGAAGAAGGCTCGATGCCAATAAACAAGCCCGAAGTTAAAGATTGAGGAAACTGTACCTTAGTCACTCAGACGTTCGGCTCCCGTTTTGTGAATGACGAAGGATTTTTGTTTTTGATGGCATTTGAAAATTAGACCGGAATTAGTGTTTTTCTTTGTTCTACCCAAACCTTGCGTTTGCCCTGGGCTGAGAAACGTCAATTGATAGACTACGGCGTTAATTAATACGGTGCTAATTTGAGTTTAAAAAAAGGAAGGAGGTGGAACTCGGCGCAGGGAGACGGTGGTGAGACAGTGACCTCTAGTGGCAAAATCTGGGCTTGCAGGCCGGACTGGCCTCTGAGCTAGGGGAAGCGTTCCAGGCTTTTCCAACAGCAAGGAAATTTGCAAACTCGGAAGACCGAGGAAACTACACAGCTCCAAAGAGTTTTAACCTTCGCCTCCTTATGTGCCACTTTTAAGGGATCCTAGGCGAGAGTCCAGCGCGCGTCACAAAGCTCCGCCGTAGGGTCAACCGGCCCAGAACGCTTGGGACGCGCGGACTCCGGCGACCGCAGAGGGAGCTGCCGTCCAAGGCTCACCTTGCCGGGGGACGCGTCGCCCTGTTCTTTGGTCAGGGACGGGCAGGTGGGGGCGGGCGGTCGCTTTCCGGTCCTGGTGGGCCAAGTTCGGATCCTGCCATCAGCACCTTGACTTGGACCGGGAGGGGCGCTCCTTCCCGTTTCTGCCCAGAGCGTCCCTGGCTCGAGTTCCTTTTCTGTCCTAAGTGAGGATGAGCCTGTCTGAACTCCAGAGGAGGTGGTTAATCTGCGCAAACGCCTTTCAAATCGGAGGGCCGAGCCAAGTGGAAACAAGCACCCGCATTTTATTCGGGTTTATGCGGATTCCTAAGCATTTAAGGGGTCGGGTGCTCACTCTAATTTTTGAATTAAAAAAATATGCAAAGCTACAGTTTTAATGATGCGAAAAGCTGGGGGCCCGCAAGGTGGCATTTATGCCTAATTGTTTTTAAAATTAGAAAAATACAGCGCCAGGTTGATCAGGGACAGGCTTCAGTATTTCCTGATGTCCACGGAGTTTTCTTCGGACATCGGCCGGGTGTCCGTTTCTTCTGAGAGGAAATCTCCGGGGAAGCGTGTTTACTGTCAAGTAAGGGCTCATAGAGCTTCGTCTTCAAAAGAGCTGGATACCGTCCAGAAAGAAGCAGAGCGCTTCCCGTTCATGGCGCAGCGTCTTGAGACGTAACGACGCGGACTGTTTTCTTTTGTGTCAAGATCCAGAGAAATTGCAGCACTCTAGATCCCCCTCGGAGCGGCTTCAGTCCGTCAAACGTTCCCCCTGACAGCCACGAGATTTTATCAGGGATTGTTAATTAGATTTTTATCATAACCCGTTTTGGCAGGCGGGAAGTTCTTAACTTGGAGGGGATCGAAATAACCTTTGGAAAAACCAAGTGGCAATGCAGGTTATTTATCATTTCTATTTTTTTTTCGATTCCTCATGCATTACGTTTATTCTTTACTTAAACCTCCATCCACACGCACACGTGTATCCTTGTGGGTGTGTTTGTGCATGTGCATGAAAAAAGTGGAACGATTCTTTTAGGAAAGATTTCTTCAACTTAAATTCTCTAAGTTCCTCCCAGCCCTGAGGCCTCCTGCATCTCTTTCCTCTATTTGCGAAAGGCCCCCCCTCCCCCGTCCCTTCTGGACTAAGGGGTGCCTAGTTTAAGCACGTCAAAACAAGGATAAAGGGTAGGGAAATGTGACTGACAGAAGGGTGGGTCCTGATTAAAAGTAAGCAAGGAAGAAAAGCTGCAAGAGTTCAGCACAAATTTATCCTTATCCTAAAAAAATCCCAAGTGCCTAGATCTCACGCTCCAGTTTGCTGGACCTCAGGGCAATGACATCTTTCATGGACGCCATCCACCAAAACACCTAAATCTAAAAATTAAACATCTGAAATCAGTGGCGGTTTTCCAGATAATTCAAGCGAATGCCCACAGAGTCTACTTGCTTTCCCAAGTATTTCCATTTCTAACTATTCGATCAATTATATAACTATTTGCTCTTAAAACGCATCGGCGCTGTGATTTCTTAACAAATAGTCACAACAGCACCCATCAATAACTGATATTCTAAGGTCATGCTTAATACATAGTTGAGTTCAGATGTATTTGGTATGACCTTCGCGAGTTTATTATATACTATTTTCACAATATAACATAGATATGATACCAAGTATCTACATTGGACTCACACTGGATGAAAAAAGGAAGTTGCCGGGTGACACTGGTCGGCTTGTTCCCGGGTGACATAAAACGATCGTCACGGAGTAGGTCCCGTTAAATTCAGTCAGACTTACTTCTGAGCACACGCCCTAACATGCCATTAAACGCGCGTTGCATAGCGGAAAAATAGGACGATGCCTTTTCAGGAGGGATGCGTCTTATCTGAGCATCAATATAAGGTGTCTATGCTATACAATATCTAGAGTCCCCTGGAAGTAAAAAGAGAGACGTAGATAGGCTTATTGGACGTCAAAAACTGCGCGCGTGGACTGCAAGAAAGTTTTTGCAGGAACGAGTGGGGCTTTTCTTAAATTAATGAGCGGGGCTCAAGGAAAGGAGGGCTCTGGGCGCAAACCGCTGGAAGATGGGGGCAAAACGCCAACGGAAGCGACCCATGTCACAGAGGCTGGGGTCGGTTGCCATTCCTTCGCTGACTGACCTTACACCAGGGAACTAGGGCTTCCTCAGCCGCATACTCTGCATTCCCACGATACAGAGAACACCAAAGGCTGGTCTCACTGATCAGACGAAGCGAAAGTGAACCCGGCTGCTTTGGCTGGTCGCAGGTCCCTTGTGCCAACCCATCAATGACCGCAACAGGTGGGATTGCTTCAAGCAGCAGGGCCCGAAGACCCACTTGCCTGTCGGCAGAAGCTCTCTGTCGGGCAGCAAGGCGCGTTGGGAAGAGGCTGGGGACAAAGCTAAGGAAAAGCTGGAGCCCGAACTCCTTTTACAGCGGAAAAGTCAAATCCCTCCTGC
The DNA here is from genome assembly GCF_035149785.1 of Candoia aspera. Lineage (NCBI taxonomy): Eukaryota > Metazoa > Chordata > Lepidosauria > Squamata > Candoiidae > Candoia > Candoia aspera. The sequence goes on along the minus strand of NC_086154.1, from coordinate 227,570,945 downwards.
GGCTCCGACCTCCAGCAGCTCAGCTGGGATAAGGATGAGGACGGTTGTATCCATCCCGACCCTCCTCCAGAGGAGCCAAGAAGTTGATGCTGTGGGGCACCCTGCCCCAGCCTAAGCCTTCCAAAAGACTCCCCATCACCCCAAGCTATTAACCAGAGAGGATGCAGCCTGTAGTCCAACCCCTGTCCTTGAAAGGCATCAGAGTGAGAATGGGAAGGGTACTTTAGGACCATGATAGCAGCACTGACTGGGTGGGGTGTGATCGGATGTGATTTGTAGTCCAACTCTTTTGGAGGGCACTGGGGTTGTTAAGGCTTTTCTAGGCCCAGAAAAGATTTTAAGAAAGTGCTCTCTCTCCTTCAGAGGTGGAGACATCTAGCCACCCTGCTGGAGACCAGCTGGCTGAGCCAAAATCTGTTGGCCAGAGATACCAAAGTCAAAGGAGAAGCATGTCTGGAGTTGCACAGATTCTCCAGAAACCACTGTGATACCTGGGGATTTGTTTTTCTCACTCACCTGAGATTAAGAGCCAATGGATGTAGTGGAACTTACTTCTCAGTGATGGGGATTGAACTTCTGAGTAAACATGAAGCTCCAAACTTTGGAATGGGGTGGGGTGGGGGACTGAGTTTTGCTGGATCTGGTCTTGGGACCCATGGGGGAGAGAGATGCTGGCAGTTCCAGCCTATGCATGTTTACTCAGAGATAAACCTCACAGGGTTCACAAAGTTGACTGCTCAATTGGTTTTAAAATCCAGGCTGAGTTACACTTTGAGTAAGTCAATTCAAAATGACAGGATGATGTGCAAATTTGCAAGATCCTCAGAAACAAAGGCAGAGGTGGGAGAAAAATAATGGCTTCTTAAGCAGTGTGTCCACAGGGTGTAGTAAAAAAAGTTAAGATGGCAGCCATGATGGTACAGTCAAAACTCCACCTTTTTTTAAACGTGCTTTGATCGCACAATTGTGGCCACCATCTTGACTTTTTTGATCACACCTTGTGGACAATCCTGTTCTCAATCCATGATATTCTTTCATGATATTCTTCAGATGGAATAGGGAAATGGATGACAGTCAGGCATTCCAGTTTGCCAGGGTCAGGGACTGGGAGTGTTTCAGGTTGCACCATCTATTCTCCCAAGGCTGCTCAACTAAGATAAAAAAGGTGGTTGGTCCCCCTTTTGTCAAAACTGAGTGGACCCTTAGAACTGTCTCCAGCCTTAGGTTGAAATACTCAGGCAGGTGGAGGGCAGGGGTAAAAAAAAAAGCCTATTTCTCCCTCCCTCCGTCTCTATTGAGGATAAAAGGGAAGGATCAGATTTTCAGACTTGTTCAAGAAATCATTAAGAACACACAGCTATTTTCCTCCGATGCACATGGTGGGATTGATTTCCAAAGAAACTCCCATCAAATATCAATGCCATTTCTGTCTTTTTCTTCAATTATTGTTCAGTTTGATGAAGGAGAATTTGCACTTTCAAAGGGGAACAGCTTGCTGGGAAGTGGGCTTGTCTTGCAGTTGCTTAATTCCAAATGAGATGGCCAAGGGTTAAGGATGTGAAAGTCCCATCTTCCACTGTATCAGCTTCCCTCCAATGGTCTGCATCCCCTGGCTTTCGGTTCTTCAGTTCCATCCTGAACCAAGAATCCATGAGGGAATTCTTCCCATCATCATTTTTAGATTGGGGTCTATAGGCAGCCAGGGAGGCTTCAGAGTGATGGAAAAAGGTACTGAGAAACACGATATGGAGTAGCATTTCTGTTTTTGAGTTACCAAAAACAGAGTTGCCAAATTACCAAAGTAATTCCCAAAAATGCAACTAAAAAAAAATTGAAATAAAAATTCCAGCACTCTGAGAATAAAGTAGAAAAATCCAAGCTTGTATCAAGGGGAAAAATGTTTTTTTGGGGAAAAAAAAAGCCAAGGCAGATTTGGGCACAAGTTTTCATAATTGTCTTTATAATCATTGAAACTGATGGCTGCTCTCCAGAGAATGCAAATAAATTGCAATTGATGAGAACCTTATGATGTTTTTTACTATGTGTTCACAGTATTTTATTGTTTATTTGCACCCTATTCTCTCAGGCTGCCTTCCTTTATTTTCCAAAGCTGGGGCTTGTGAGATATGTGGGACTTCATTTCCCAGAATAATATAAAATTCTACACCCTGAACTGCAATTTGAATGAAACAAAATGTAAAAAAGAAACACATAAACACATGCTTCCCATACCAGGCACCCTGAATTCTCTGCTAAGACAGGTTAGATGTGGCCAGTATAAATTAAACAAATTTAGTATGGTTACTATTTTCAGAAAAGGCAAAGAACTTGTCCAGGCCCTACATTCCTGCTCCACATCCAGAGGAAATCCTTGTAAGTCACTGTCTAATTATCTCAGTATGGTTTCTGGTATTATCTTTATATGATCATATATTAAGTTCATATATTAACTTAGCATCCATAAAATACATAGGTTTTTTTTTTTTTTACTAAAGCTGTGATTTCAGGCAGGATACTTATTATTTTGTTCCAACAACACTTCCTTCACTGAAGTATAACTACACCTAGTTCTTAGTGAAAGAGACAGTTTGGTGTATTGGTTAAGGCACCAGGCTAGAAACTGGGAGACCATGAGTTCTAGTCCCACCTTAGGCACAAAGCCAGCTGGGTGACCTTGGGCCAGTCACTCTCTCTCAGCCCTAGGAAGGAGGCAATGGCAAACCACTTCTGAAAAACCTTGCCAAGTAAACTGCAGGGACTTGTCTTGGGAGTCACCAGGAGTCAATGCTGACTTGAAGGCACCAAGGGAGAAAAAAAGGTTTTATTAAGAATTTTATCAAAGTATGAAGTTTTAAAGATGTTTCTAACCCATCATAACTTCCAGATGGGTAGACTTCAACTCCCAGAATTCTCAGCAAGGACCATGCTGGCTGGGGAATTCTCAAAGTTAAAGTCTCAGAACTTCCCATTTGGAAATTCCTGAGACTGAGAAATTCCAATCATTACTTATTTTTTTCTTAAATAATCTATTTTAGGTAATCCAAGGTATTTCAGCTCAGTTAGAGAAAAGTACTTCCATTTTATTGCAATTGTAGGCAATCTTTTGCAGCTGGGATTGCATTATTTTTTATTACTATTGCTATTTTAAGTTAGTCTCCGAAGGCCATGGGGTATTGCAATGACACAGTGATGCTCCTGGTGGCAAAGTCTTCTAAGCTCACTTCAACTACTTTGGAATTTGGGAAGTATGTGTTAATTTTAGCTATATAACAATGTATATTACTCGCTATTTCTTTGGAGAGCTTCTTCCCCAACCCCACAATTTGAGCAACCACATTTCTGTACGTTGCCACTGACTTTCAGCAGTAATATTGCTGCTGGGGGTTATGGCTCTGTTTTACTGAGAACTTATATCATTCATAGCACATTTGTTTTAGTGGGCCAACCTTCATCTTAGGGATTCCTTTCTGTGATACAAATGCAGTAATCTACTAGCAAGGGATCTTCTTGCTCACAGCAGAATAGATGGACATCCCAGGCTTCATACTGTTCAGAGCTTTCTGCTTAGGGGGGATAACTCTACAGGATTCCAGGGCAAAATCTTTCCCATTCAGCTGTTCTTCTCAGAACCATAAGTTTCTGTGAAAAGCCTTCACCACTGAAGTACAGTTCTCCCTACTAATAGAGATGTGCCTATAGATCTAGACTCACACCCTCCAGTGCTCAGAGCAAGACTGTGGATCCAGGGGCCATACTGCCAATTTACTTTGAAGACTTGAAGCCAAAATGCATGCCACATTTGGCTGATATTCTTTTTGGAACAGTTGTGGGAATCTGTGGCCCTCCAGAAGTTACAGAACTACAGTTCACAAGATCTGTATTCACAGGCTTTGCTAGCTGGGATGCTGGAGTTATAATTCAACAAGATCTGGAAGGCCAGGTGAAACCTTTGTTCATATCACAAGCAGGTTGTGATTTGCAGGTTCCAAATGTTTAAATTAGATATATACTGAGTTGCAAATATTTAGCCTTCATTTTTGAAGATATATTTCATTTCATTGTACTCTGGTATGCTGGGATTTCAGCTTTTGTTGTGTTTAGTCTTCACACTTTCATAGGGCTGATACAGAAATGTCCTGTCACTGGGGTGGTATGATCCTTCTACATGATTGTACTACCTTTGTTCATAAGCTACCCAATGAAAAAAAAATCACATGCTAAAATTTTCCACCTCAAGACAATTACAACAAAGAAAGTACAAAATTAGAAAAACTTCCAATGGTAAGAACACTTCGGTAGTGGAACCAGTTGTCCAGGGAAGGGGTGAGTTCCCCTCACTGGCTGTGTTCACAACTCACAACCATCCATTGAGAATGCTTTAATCTGGATTCCTAACTGAACAGAGGGTTGAATTTAATGACTTAATTGGGTGCTTCCATCTTAATGTCTCTATGAAAACTAAGGGGGATTTGCAAATAGTTTAGTAGATTCAGGGATAGACTAAACTGATCAAGCAGTTCATATGACTCCTAAAGGAGTCACATGACTTCTTCTGAATCCTTTGGCTATAGAGGGGTGGGAAACATGTGGCACTTCAGATGCTGCTGAACTGTAATTGCAGCAGCCCAAGCTGGCATGGCCAGTGTTGTGCAATGCTGACAGTTGTAATTCAGCAACATCTTGATGGGCCAATGGTTCCTCACCCAGGGATATAGATGGCAGGAGAAAAGAGATTAGAGAAAAGCTAGTCAGATTTTTTTCAGAGAACTTGCCATGGAAATTTGTAGATAATGATGCCCTAGCTAATAAAATAAACCATCAGTCTAAAGATCAAGCTAACAAGAGGTTTTCAGTAAGTGGATGGATTCTTCCCTGTCAGCCTTCTTCAACCTGGTGGTTGGAACTACAGTTCCCAGAATTCCCAGCCAACACAACCAAAGAAATTCTGGGCATTCCCAGTCCCAATATATTTGGAAGATAAAAGTAGGGAAAGACTGTACTAATGTTACTGTTCAAGGAAGTTTAAGCGAAAACATGTTCTGATCCACGTCACTGAGTCATGATGGGGTTCCTTTAAAAAAGGAAACATGCTGCAGCAGTCCACATAAGTTCTCGCAGAAGACATTAAAACTAATTTGAGTTACAGCAGATATTATTTGTTAGTAACTAAAGGTGTCAGTATGCAGGTCCTGTTTTATAAGTTAATACAGTTAGTGACCACAACAAAATATCTCCCTTCCTTATTTACCTTGAGAGCTGGGTCAGGGATAATTGTGTTACTTCCAACAGAAAAGCCTCCTCTTTACACAAATATGTGCTTTGTGTTCCCAGTCGTATAAAATATGGATTCAGTGGTCAGGCAGTAAAATCATGCTCTGTTAACAATGACATCCTTTTTAACAACTCTTGATCATTAAGGGAATGCCATTCTCAGTTCCAGGGCTGTTAGTACATAGAACCAAGCTCATATGCCATATATTTAAAAACCATGAAACAGTAATTTCTCCAAGAGTGGCAGGGACATTGTGCATTTAGAAGCAGATGGGGCAAGCTATGCTGGGCTTTTGATGTTCTAGTTATGGATAACGATGGGATTTCAAAGGTACCAAAACAAGGAGTCGAACTGGGTAGAAATGGTCTTTTGAACTTCACCACATTTGGGAGCAGAGAAATTGGGAAGGAGAATTTTCCAACTATTTGTCAAAGAAGGAATTCTTGCTGAGTGATAGTAGCACAATGACACTAGTGCTGTTGCTGATAAAACTCAATGGGAAGAACTCCCTAATAATGTCTTATTTTCCTTTGGGATTTAATGGAAGCATAGGAAGCCAGAGAAACTGCAGATTGTGGAGACTTGATTGTACAATGATATTATGTGCATCCTTTGGTCTCCTTGCAAAGAATGTTGGAATACAGTAATCCACCCCTGAGGAATTCTCCCAAAGCCGCCGCCTCCCCCCCCCCTCCTCCTCATCCTCCTCCCCCGTGAACTTCTTTCACTACATTTAATGCAGGCTGGTGGGTAAAAATGCAGGAAAATGTATCTTCCTGGCGTTAGTGAAGAGTGATCTCAGGGACTGGATTAGCCAGAGATGAGGCAGTGAGTCCATGGGGAAAAGTCATGTGTTGAAGGGGAGCAGATGTCAACAGAGACAGCTTGTCTGGCTGTTTGGATGCCAAATGTGTGGCATGAATCACTGGGGCGAGCTTGTCAACCAGTCTGTGAAGTTCAGTTGCATCTGGTTTGATTGTTTGTTAGAGAGAGGTGACATTTTGCTGTAGGCTGTGTTTACTGAAGAAAAAGAAATACTGCCAAGAATGGAGTCTGAAGCTCAGTTTTGCCCCCACCTCCTGTAAAAACTGGTTGCTAAGAAAAGATTCTTGTAAAATTGAAAACCCCACTTTTCTTTAGAGACAAGTGGTGAATGCAAGTATGACAAAGGAAACCAACGTGATTCCCTTATGTAAGAAGAATTGTGTTTCCCTTCAGAGGAGGTGCCCATCACTAGCTGGCAGAACAACACACAATACAGTGTAATCAGAATACATGGACTGAAAAGGGTTTAATTTCACTGATGCCCGCTGAAAGTTAACTTCAATGCAAATGGTTTGAATCCATATGTTGCTGTAAATTTCCCTAATCTGACGCCCTCCAGAGGTGAGGGACTACACCTTCTATATACTTCTAGTGAATCAGTGTGGATCAGTTCTGACTGAATTCAGGATGGAGACTGGAGTTTTGAAGAGGGCATGCTTTGCTTCAAGGTTGTGATTCAAGATTCAGTTGTGAATCAAGCTGATTCAAGATTGGATCTGAAACAAGACTCATCCAAGCTACAATGGGAAAACTTCAAAACATCTTAAGCCACTTAATTTGGGGACAGACTGGGATGAAAAGATGAGACATGGTAGAAACTTTACAGGATACATAGCTTCAAAGGTCTGACAGAAATATCATGTTTGAAATATCCCTTCAGCCTTTCTTTTAAGGCTGAGAGAGTGAGGCAGAGAAAAGGAAAATGTGGCAAGCCAGGACATCCTGGGGGTGGTAAAAAAAAAGTCAAGATGGCAGCTGTAGCCATGTGATTGAAGCCCCACCTGTTTTTAAAGTGCATCACATGTGCACCACGTTTTAAAAGCAGGTGGGCCTTTGATCACCTGATCATGGCTGCCATCTTGACTTCTTTCTCCTCTGTGAAGCCATTAGTGGACAGCTAGGACCACTGAATGGAGCAGAGCTTAACAGAGCAAAAGATGTGCACAGAAAAAGAATATTATCTAAAATAGCTTTAATGAGCATGTTAGAGAAATATAGGTCATTGATCTTACACACTTAGCCCACCCAAGCATAAAGAATTACACACTTAGACAAAGTAGCTTCAAAAAGTAAGTAAAAAGAGTCTTACTGATTTATTTGGTTCAGTTATATCCATCTCAGTAGAAAAGTTGATTATTCTGGTTCTTCTTTCTGTTCCCTAAACTGAATTAACTCTTAGCCCTCATTGCTGCTAAGAGCTGCATGCAGAAAGAGGGAACCTCCTGAATTCTAGGCCCACTGCATGGCCCAAGATGGGAAGAGCTGCAGTGAGGAATGTGGGAGGGGCAACAAACAGCTTCTTCCAGAAGCACATGGAGAATTTGCATCCTAAAATGAGCTCATCCACATGCTAATGAGGCATGCTGATTTGCTGATACCTCCAACACTCTGAAGATGCCTCTCCAAGCCTCCAAACTGTCTGTCTAGCAAACCACTTCTGGAGAAGTTGGCTGAACCAGTGCAGGATCCTATTCCAATTTAAAAATTCACACTGGCACATCCACTTTAAGAAATAAACTGTTACGTGTTTACTTTCTGTTCTGGAGTACCATAGAGGTGTCCTGTGTTCCCTCTGAGCTCTGGGTTTTCTGGAGTGCCATGAAGGCTGGCATAGCAGCTTGGCAAGCTTGGCTCCTCATGGAAAGGACCTCTTCAGTACTGGCCTTGTGTTGGGCAATGGCACAGGGAGGGGGGCATGTTGGCAAAGCTTGGTTTCCTATGGCTGGAATTTGGAATAATAACAGCTGACTAGATCTTTGGGGATGCGGTGGCGCTGTGGGTTAAATCGCTGAGCTGCTGAGCTTGTTGATCAGAAGGTCAGCGGTTCGAATCTGCGTGACGGGGTGAGCTCCCGTTGCTAGTCCCAGCTCCTGCCAACCTACCAGTTTGAAAACATGCAAATGTGAGTAGAGTAAAGCTTACCATGTGGCAAATCCATCTACTCTTCTTAGCACTACCAGACCTGGAGTGCAAAAATCCGAATGACACCAGATGGCAATAAGCTTTCCTTGCTGCCATCTAAATGCTTGTTCAGACTTTTGGAGCCCAAATCTGGAAGCTTCACTATTCTCATGTAGCAATTACATGGGAAAGTAAGCACTGACTTTGGAAGCTGGAGTAATCTTGAAAACTGCATTTGTGTTTCACTGGTATCTCAGCCTGTGATCCTTCCTATTGTTAACTAAATGACATATATCAAATATCCTGTGGCATCTGGAGCAAATCACATTAATGCCCAAATGATGGCAGGCATAGGGGGATGTCAACATACAAAAGCCACTCTTACGTTCTTGCATTCCAGTCTGATGCAACTACATGAGTCATGGCATTTGTGTGAGGACGTCCCACACATCATTGGTTTCTCCCCCTGTAGATGCCCCTGCCAATGTTCACTTTGGGTTTTGGTTAAACTGTGGAAATCACACCTTGCACTTGTATTAATGGCAGTCAATTTGCATGTTTTTTTAAAAAGTAGGGTGACCAGGATCCAGGCTGCGAAAATCCAGATGGCCAAGGGTTTTCCTGACTCTTTGTTGCATCTGGTGGTTATTTAGATTTTTGTAGCCCAGATGCCCTTAAGAAAGAGATTGGGCAGGTTCATGGTATTCAGGCTACACAGGGCTACTAATACTGATGATTATGAGCTCTTGAATCATAGATAGCAAGCCTTATACCCTGGTTACTGGGAATCAACAGCGGAAGGGAGTTATCACCCTTCAATCCAGATTTGTGAGCTTCCCAAATGCATTTAGTGGACCATTGTGTCAGTGCTAGACTACATGGGCCTGTGGCCTAAATCAACCAGACTCTTCTTATGGACTTATCTGGATAATCCTGAGACTCTCCAGGGGATTATAGGATGAGAACTAAAGTTGACCTTTAATCACAATGTGAAGTTATTACTTTTTTTTTTTTTACTGATAATTGTTTTCTTTGATTATCAATATTTAAATCTAACACTGTTAATTTTATGTTTTATTAGCCACAATAGTTGTTTTTGTTTTTGTTTAAGGATGTACATTTAACAGCTTGGAAACTCAATAAAGAAGGACAGATGAAAACAATCTTTTTCTTTAGCTATACAATATGTATTGCATGATAGTATTGTATCAGCCCATTGACAAGTGCAAAAGATTGAGATTTCGCTGCTATAAATATCTTCCAACTATTTGTTGGTCCCTTTGCATAGTTCCATAAGAACTCCTTTAACTGAATTTTTGAAAATGGCAGGGCATTTCTTTGCATCTTACTGCAGAACCCACTTTTTAATTCTTATTGTTTCCCTCAATTGCCTCTGGATTTTTATTTCCTGATTAGATGACACATCCTCAAGAATGGTAGTCAGGGGAAACTAGGAACCCAAGAAATGAACAGCTATTGTGAAATGACAACAACAGCAGCAGCAACAGAACGACAAGGAATAGCCATTGAAGCCCACTAAGCAGCAGTTCAGTATGGAAAACAATGTCATGTCAGATGCAATATACAGTAATGTGAAGGTAGGATTCAAATCAAAGAGGTATGGCAGGGCCATGTGTTCCTACTACAAAGAACTAGCAGCAGCATTCAAGTAGTAAAGAATTGGACAACTTCATAGATGAACAGCATGGCTGAAAAACTGGATATACAAAAGCAGCTGTATAAGCAGTTCATATGCTTAGAGCTGTAGAGGCTGCTATAGATTTTCAAGAACATAATGTACCAAGAATAAAAGCATCTTTTTATGTCATACTGTGCATCTTGCAGCAGGCATTAGCCTCTTTTTCTAATGGAAAGCATGTGTGTGGGTGTATTGCCTTATTTATTTTAAAGTGAAATGTGTGCTTCTAATGTTATAGTGTCCTGTGATTATCACCTTTGGCAGGCTGGCAATTGTTTCCACATTTTAAACTGTATTAAATCAGTGTAGGCCTAGTAAGAGATGTAACACCATCCTTGGCCTAAATAGGGCTTTGAGATGAAGGAGTGGGCAGGCAAAGGTGCTGATGGTAGGTGCATGGGAAATTTGGGGGCTCTAAAGTAGGGTGCCAATATGACAGAGAGGACAGGGCCCTTACCGCTGTAACTGGGGTCTTGGGAGGAGGAAGAGAGAATTCCTTATGAAGCACAATGATATGTAAATAACCTGAAATATGGGAGAGAAGGCTGTGTAGCTAAAATGGCCTGGAAAATTATTGCTACACAAGTGAAAATAACAATTCTAGCCCTGTTTGGGCATTATCCCTACTCCCCACCCCCCCCTCCACCGATTTTAGGTAGTAGGAGAGAGTAAACACCAGGATGCCCATGGGGAGGGTCAATATGGTAGCCAGAGCCCACAGTTGCAGCCCTACCCCCTTTATATGTGCATTAATATCTTTACTTTTTTTGCCTACTCCATGGATGCCTCTGGTAGTGTCACATCTGTCAGGTCCATTCTGGCTGTTATATTTACACCGGTAGCACTTCCGGTTGTCTGTGTATTTGAAGAAAAATCTGTATTCATAGACTCCTGTGTTCTTTAGATTTCTAAATCATGGGTGGAGCCAATGTCCAAGACCATGAACAGAAGTTAATTCCAGCAGCGATAGCTTACTCATTGCTACAATTCAACTTTGGGTCTGCTCTTTTATGCATTTGGCTACTACATACTAACTCAAGACAAATAAACTGTCTTCAACTTGGCTTTATTCTTTTCCTTCTGAGTTTATTCCAGGAAGTCAATGTAACTGAAAGAACTTATTTAAGCAGAATCAAATGTTTGAAAGACTGATAATTTATCCTCCTAAATAATACTACAGAATATGAAAATTCTCAGTCCTCAGAATATTTCTGGCTTTATAGAAGCTTCTCAACTTTTCCATGCATTTGTTTCCTTAGTTGAATATTTTTAGTGATTCACTACTGTAGTGTACTTAATGCAGAAACTGGGGGACTTTGAGGCCACTGAGAAACAAGAGGAGTGACATTGTACTGTAATAAGAGTAATGTAATTCAGGTAGAAATACAGTATAGAGAAGGCCAGGAAATGTATGTGCCAGTTGTTGATGAGCAAATTTAGGGATTCCTTCTTTCTTACAATTCTTTATCTTTGGGCCAGATTTAGCTAGGACAGTCTTTCAAGCAAAGCACTGTCCTTGATAAAAATAAGAGCTAGGACCTTTCTGGTTCCAACTGAGGCCTGCTGTGGAACAACACATAACAGCTTATTCTGTAAGAAAACCATGCAACCCAACATTTGTATAGAAAGTTGCATTGGCACCTTAATAAGACAGCCATTTCTATATCACTCCCAATGAAGGCTGGTAGTGGTAGGGAAAGCCCTCTCCTGAGGCTGCAATTCTGAGTATATGTGATTTTGCCTGGCATTCTTCCCCATAGTGAACCATGGTTTATGGAACAAGAACAGGTTTCTAAGTTTACATGATGCACAAAATCATACATTAACCTGAAGATCTAGGTCTATAAAATATGGTAGGTTAAAATACAGCTGCCTGGTTTGTGGTTCGGTGTGTCATGGAAATACAGCCTGTGTGACTAACTTCTGATCACGAATGGGAACAATGTGTTGGTTGCCTTGTTAAGAGCTGAAGCGTTTGGTGCCTAAGGCAGATCAACAAATATAAGGCTATCATACACAAGCAGCAAAAATCTGGTGGCAAAGGATTTACAAGAGTTTTCTGTAGCTCTTTACTGTCATGCAGTGGTTATATGGATTTCTGCACCTGAAATATGGGAATAGAATAGCACCCTTCAAATTTGCTGCTTTTCAACAACAAAAAAGAGTATTTTGGCTATTTTGATTGGTTCATCATGATGACAAATTGTACATTAAATAAAAAAAAAATGAGGTTACTTTTCTCTGCCTAATATCAAAGCTGCAATTTTATATTCATTTAGCCCAACTGAATTCCAGTTGTTTCTGTGGAAGTCTCTGCATATCTGAACAGAAGTAACTCTCTGGTGTTATTTCCTAGTAAAAGTGCTTAATATCACAGCGTTTGAGATCATTAAATGAAAACATGTTTTCCTGACACACATGAAAAAGGGACAAAGTGTTGATCATATAGTTGCATCTGCCATCTTGATTTTTTGATACCTCCTCCTGCCCTCTGCAGATGACCCTGCATTGCTTGCCCTGAGTTTAAAATGTTCAGAATAAAGCCAACAACATACAATTCTATAAACTTGTTCAAGAACGCACATTAATCCTGTTAAACTAATGTGGTGTAGAGGTGTGCTATTTATTTATCCATTATTGCATCTCCAATTGTTGCAGCCCTCTGCTCAATTACAGTGTGTTAGTATATCAGGGAACCAGAGATTCAATTTGCCATTTGGTTATGATGCTTCATGAGTGATAGTAGATTACTATCTATTGGCCTAATTCACAATGCAGGACTATTGCAGGTAAAACTAAATGGTGGGAGGAAGGGGGAGCATATATTCTTCCTTGAATATTCTGGAAAAGATATAATTGTAATAAATACAGAGAATGCTCTGTATCATAATGAAGATTTCTGATGTTTTCTTATGGGGATTACCCTTTCTCAGCCAGAAGGCCTGTAGATGTATTGATGTTGACTTCTATAATTTCTAGCCAACATGCTAAAGGCATCTGGTTTGTAAAATATTCTCTTTTCTTGTTCAGCTGTATGAAAGATAAGTTTATCTATTCAGCAAAACAAGCGCTAATGCTTTCCTTAATTATTTTAGATGGAAGATGAATGGGACTGTAGCTAACTTGCTGTAATCAACCCAATCTGACCGGATCATTGACATAATACTTAGGTTATGGCAGAGAAAGCAGCTGATGGAACCCCCAAGCTACTATGTATTGAACAGTGGAAGTTACTTAGTTGACTGTTCCCTTACTTTTTAAGAAAAAATTGCCTATAAAAATGTACCTAATAGATAGCTATATCCCTTCTCCTAATATGCCTTTCTCATTCCAAATATGTACAACTCATATCCCCTTGCACCTTGAATTGGATCTGCTCAGGGAAACATTTGGCATGTGTAAATTTGATATAATTGCTTGATTATGTCCTCAAGACCTAGTAATTTAGCCAAAGTAGCATTACAAAGACTTTCCAAGATCTATCCAGGGCATATATGGTGCAGTGTCAGCCCATATTGGAAACTACAGATAAACTACGCATTTGTTTTCAAGTGAATGGATCCAATTCAGTTTTCATATATTCAGAATTAATGCACAGTGCTAAGAAAGGGATTATCATTCACAATATTCTCTCTCTGACTCAATTTTTTGATAAAGGGTGTGTTTCCTATATACTGTAGGTGTGACAGCAAAATGTTGAGATCAATGGTTACTCCTAGAGACTTAATTTTTCTAAATTATAATCTTGACAATGAGATGTTTGGGGGCATTGTGAGGGGAAAAATGGCTCTTCCCATTATGAATGTCTCAGCAACCTGCAACAACTAGGACACCTGGGTAAAAAATGGCAGCCAGTAGAAACCAGTTGCTTTTACCACTGTTATTACACACCCACTGAAGATGGGTGGGATAATTCAAACCAGATGAAATTATAGCTTGAATGAAACAATTGAGAAAGTGTGTATTTAATGTAATTAACTAATTAGTGATTTTAATAACTAAAGAAATTAAAATGAACAAAAAATAGCAACAAATACTTGAACAGCAGCTCTTGGCTACGTGGGGAAAAATTCACAACAGATATGGGAAGAACAACTCTGGGCAAGGGATAAGGGGAAAGAGGAAGAGGTGAACAAGGGCTATATCATAGAAACGTCTGGTGGAAGTTCCAAGGTGCAGAAATATTTGACTTCTGATCTATTGCCTCACTAGGCTTGAAAGCTTGGCTGGCCCACTTAGGATTTCAAGTAAGCAAAATACAGATCTCTTGAAAAATTGCTTCCTTTTTATTTGCTGCCAGCCAGTTTGTCAAAACATATGGAGTGTTTTGAAAAAACATGTTTTAGCCAGTAAATTACACATTAGCCCAAGAATTATCTGCACATTGTTGCCAATAACTTCCTAAGACCTTATAAAGGGGAAGCAAAAGAGGCCTGTTGACCACCTTGTTTGATCCCTTGCTTAATCCAGAAAAGTCAAGGGCTTGAACTTCCCCAGTTGTAAGAGACTCTGTATTTACTTGCATAGTGAAATCTCTCAATAACAGCTTCCAGTCCATTTCTAGATGGGTCTGTTGAAAGTACCAATTTTGATCTTTAAAGTATTAAGTAGCTGAGACCTGAGAATTCCAAGGATTGCTTTTCCTCAGGTATACCTACTTGGATGCTGACACCACCTTCAAATGCCGTTTTCTTGCAGCCTTTTCTCATGGAAGGTGTCTGATGCTACCCACAACTCACTTATGATAGACTGTTGCAAGCTCTTTCTATAGAGACTTATAGAACACCTACTTTGCTGCCAAAGATCTTAGAAAAAACTATTTTCCGAGACATTTACAGCTTTAAAATCTTTTAAACATCTGTTTACACTTTTTGGTGTCATTTCAGAATCAGTTTTAATAGACCTTGATTGCTACAGTTTAGCTGTTGACTTATTTTAATATTTAGATATTGTAATACTCTGACGACTGGGGAAGGCAATGGCAAACCACCCCGCTATAGTCTGCCAAGAAAACGTCATGAAAGCAGCATTCCTCCAAAGGGTCAGACATGACTCAGTGCTTGCACAGGGGACCTTTCACCTTTCACAATACTCTGAAAATGTATTACATGTCAGGATATTAATATTGCCAATAATATTTCATCTCCCAAATGAAAAATGTTGTTGCTGCTATTATAGCCCATTATTTCTTTTGGAAAGTTTAGAACAGATTATCTTCTGGCATTCTATCCACTTGCAGATCAATTTTCCTGTGGCTTCACCACTGCAGACCAATAACTTAGCCCAAGTTATTAAGCAGTTATTAATGTTTGCATCTTTTTGAGAGTAACAAAGCAATGTATTTTAATATTTCTGTATTGTCATCACTATTAAGATAGCATATCACCAGAATACATACTGCCACCCATAAAGGTCCTGTCAGTAGTGAGTTAATATGACAACAGAGAAAAATGCAGGACAAGGGTCGCTTTCAGAATTATACCATATCCTGTCTGTGTATTTTAAAGTGCACACTATAGAAAAGATCTCTAGGCTTGATATGTGACAGATGTCAAACTGAGGCAAAGACTACTTAATTCTTTAAACAAAAAATGCACCAGAGACACTGTATCACTAAGAAAGCCAGTAACTTTACTGATTTGGCTGCAAAATACAAATTATACCTTATGTCCAGCAGGAGAAACTTTTCAATTTTTTTGCCCATTTATTTATTTATTGTTCACTACAGACAGCTGATTAAGTCTCTTGAGATACACAGGTGTGATTTTAAAATTTGTTATAATATCTTGTCATCTAGTGGCGACAAAGTCCAGCTTATGCCGCTGTGAGCCTCTAAGCTTAATATTTCTTGCCAAATGCTTGTATGTGCCCATCAGCAGGAGGATATCACTGATTTAATTAAAGCAAATTCCCAGGATTAAAATAAAGTAAAAATAAAGCAAAAGGAAATCATCTGAAGCAATCCAAGTCAAATATTTTTAGGCTAAGTGAGTTTCCTTTACCACTGAACTGACATCTTTGAATCAAATCGAAGTATGGTCAGTCTGAGATATGAACAGGGACAGCAAAACTAAACAACTTGGTTATGCTCATCATGATGTAGAGAATTTGATACAAAGTGTGCAATTCTATGCTTGGATTGCTCCACATCTTTGGTTAGAATATGTTCACAAAAGCCTATTATTAGTTTGAGAGTGAGGTCTTCTCAACTGACACCCACATTCCATGAGCTGTTCGAGGGAACCACAGTGTCAGATGGAGGCCACAGACGTGAAGATGTCACTGCAGATGGCATAAAATGGGAGCAGATGAATATGCTGGGTTTAGGCAACAGCGTTTATTGAGGTTTCAAGTGGCTTTTTGGGACACAAAGACAAAGCATTTGCCTTCTAGAGGCCGGAGGAAAGAAAGAAAAGAGAAGAAAACCACACTGTTGCATCTATTAGGAAGATGGATAAAAGCTAAGACAAAGGCAAACAATACAAAAAGGGGTTCTTGACATTCTTGAAAACAGCATAACAGTTGTTTTATTCTTGCATTTTAGCTTTGCTTGAAAAAAAAAAGCTCTGAAAAACAGCAGATATGACTGTATTATTAAAAATTTTAAATTCCATTTCTGAGAAAAATAGAAATCATTTGGTTACCGAGAGGAGGAGGAGGAGGAGGAGGAGGAGAAAACCTTTGATAAAGGACTGAAATGATTTTAAAAACTCATTTTCTGAGAAAGGCATCAATGCATACCATATATAATTCTGTGCAGATCGTTCTCTATTACCTTTCTCCAACCCAGTGCTCTTCATATATGGATTACAAACACCATCCTGCCCAGCTAACATGGCCAATGCCTATTTGCTTTTAGGGTGGGAATTGTACTGTGACACTGTATTAGAAAGGCACCAGATTTGGAAAGGATGGTGTATATCATACTACTGTCATCAGAAAATAGGTTTTAACCCTTCATTAATAAGCCTTTTCCAAATAAAGATCAGCTTGAGGGGAGAAGGCATTCTTTTGGCTATTGCATGTTGCCTTTAATTTTGTCCTGCATGTGTTGAAGACAGCCTCAATCCTTTTTTGGGGCACTGCCCCAAAACTGCTTAAATCTAGAAGAATCACACCATAAGTCCCCCAATAGTAGCTTAGCCAGAAATGGTTAAGGTATAGATAAAAAGAACAGTTCAGGATTGACTGCTAAAGCTTCTAGAAAGGAACATCACCATTAAACATTGTGCTTCTTTATTAATTAAATTCATTTACAGTGTTCAATTAACCCTAGCTTTTGTGCCCCTGTATTTCAGTTTAGCTCAGTAGTGGAAAAAGAAACACTGGTATTCATTCTTGCACAATTCAGGTCCGGGGCTGTGTTCAGGGTCACAATTGCCTGGCTGAGTGGGAGGAGTTTGCTTCCACTGACTCACACGCACAGAACCCCTCACATCTATAGGCTCAATGGTCCGGTCCTTTTGTGTGTGCATGTATATGGCTGTCGTTCTGACTCTCACCCACTCACACTGGCAAACTACAACCATACCAGTAAGTCAAATATTACTTTTTTCTTTTTTTTAAATGACTATATATATACACACACACACACACAGTGTGTGTGTGTGTGTGTGTGTTGAAGATGAACATTCTGAAGTGGTGATAAATGTGAAGATGATCATTTGGAACCCTGACTGAAGTTAGGAGAATCAAATATTGGCCCCATTCTCACTTCCTTTTAATGCACGCATATCTTTTAAAAGTCACTGGTAAAATTAGCATTATCAGAGCAGTTTTTCTGTTACCTAGAGCGTATATGCAAATGACATGGCTTCAGCATTGTCCTAAGATTTTCCGTGCTAGTCAATAAATGCTTAGGATAAGACAAAGGAACTGCTGAGCCAGCATGAAATCATAAGCTATGACGGCTGTGGTAATCATTGCATATGGAACTGTAAATCTATAGGTATCATTATTATTGATTGCTGTTAAAAATGAACAGCGCCTTACACCTATATTCAGTTGGTATCCTTAATCAAACAGAGTTTTCACAGCTTGTATCCTTCTGTCAGACATATCCATCTATATGCCTAACATTTGCCAAAGTCACACAGATTTGCTAATTCTTGTTCATGACTCTGGAAAGGTATTACAGACTAATCAGCAACTGGGATTAAACGATAAAAAGTGAATAGCCCTCCACGTTCTTTGCTCTGCTTTATACTGATACTGTATCCAAATTGTGGTAAAGCAATTATAAGAACAACTGCATCATGAGCTATGCTTTGCCTCTAACATTTTAGAAATTACTCCAATTTCTTCCATCTTACAATTCTACCCTGCCCTTCTCTCCCAAGAAAGAAAATAAGCTACATCACTTGTAGCACTTACTCTGATACTCAGCTCAGCAGGGGGGACAACCAAGACCTAATCTGCACACCAGATCTCAAAGCTCCAAGGAATGTAAAACAATGATAAAGAATAAAATAATCTAAGTGTCCCACAGCGCAGTCTCACACAAAGACTCTCCCACAGCACAGGGAAGCCAGATATACCTTTCACACATCTTTTAGTATGGAAAAAAAATGCTTCCTTTCAAGACTCAGTCCCAGTATGTGTGAAGGAAAGAAGTGTTTACAGCAAATGACATAACTTCATGCATTTCTATTCCTGTTAAATTATAAATAATATGTGTTAATGTCAAAGATAAATCAGATATCCTGTTCAGGCATAATTTTATTCTGATACTATTCTTCATTAAAAATATGGGTAGAAACTGTGGGTAAGGAAGATATGCTTAACTTATTGTTCATGGGCCTTATTCCTGCTCAAAATAACATTGGCAAGCTGCTTTCTTCAATAAGGGGAAAGTAGAACAGAATGGATGTTGTTCTGTGATGACCAAACCTTTTAGGTCAGAAGATTATGATGGTCAATTTTCATAGCAGGACTGATTGCTCAAAGAAAGTACAGCAGCACTACATTTGAATGGAACTGTGGAATTCAGGTCCATTATTCAATATGATGCATGTGCTTCACATTGTAACTGTCACACCAACTAAATACAGACGTCAAAATAAGCACAACACTTTTCAGTGGAGTTGGTCCATACATTCAGCCATAAGCCATGAAGTGTTGCATAGCAAAATACTGAGTGAACCTATATTCAGTCATTTGGAAATAAATCCCTTTGACCTTAATAAGATTTATTTCACAGTATACCTATACATGACGGTGTTGTAAGTAATGTAATGCATGTATAAATCCATCCTGGGTCATAAACAACTCAACATTTATAGCCAGAATGAAGTTGAATTGGTGAGCTTTTGCTGCTACTCCTGTCCTTCATTATTCTGTATGAAACTTGCAGAGATAAAGAATCACAGAGTTGGAAGGGCCATCCAAGGCACTTTTCTTTGACCACATTTGAATCCAAATCTGCCTGTGCTTCTGGGATAACCTACTAAATGTTGAGCACAATAATTGCAGTTAGGGTATCAAATTTGGGATAATTATTGGATTTTTAAATTATGTTCACTTTGATGCTACCCCAGATTTCCATTTTGTTTGGGAATGTGCAAGCCTTCTGAGTTACCTCTTATGGCAAAAAGATTGTCAGTTTTGTCAAATTTATAGAAGCAAGACAAAGTTGAACCACATTGTGATCTAAAGGGCAGAAAGCCTCAAGATACGCAAGACATAAATAAGGTAGGAAGAGGGCCTTGAACATGGTCAAATATACGATGGAACTATTCAGATGCAAAATTGACTGCAGATGTATTAGAATTATATGGGCTGCTTTAAGAAGGGAAAATCCTAATCTTCGCAGATTAGCCTTCAACAGCTGACTGATTCTGTAAAATTTATTCCGATTAGAAGACAAACTGAAAGGAGAAAAATAGTTACTTAAATGTGCAACTGCACAAATATAATTCCCCCACTATTAAGATAACAAAAACTTCTGCTATTACCATAATTATTATATATATTAGAAAGCTATACACAAGCATGTTAATTTCACAGATTTTTTAAAAGATTCTTAATATTTTATATAATTAGAAATACACATTTCAAAAACAAAATTTCTGCAAAGAGAAAACAGTTACCTTGGTTAGCAAAGCATGGAGTTCTTCATGGCTTAGGGTAGTGCTTTCTATACAAAAAGTCCCCCCCCCCTTTTTTTTTTCCTTCAGGGCTGTTTAAAATATTGGCAAAGCTATGAAGGGGGAAAACACATTTTGGCTTGTGTAAACTACAAAAAGCCACAATGCTTTGCAAACTCTGTCTTACTTTTTAATATGAAAATAAGGAAAATGTAATTTACATATTTTAATATTTTTATTTAATAAGTGATCCAGACCCAGAATTTAAAAAAATTAAATAGGTTAGCCCTCACACTAAAAAAAAAAGAACCCAAAAAACTTTTTTTTACAAGTATGGTCCTCTTTTAAATGATTTTGATCCGTTTAACTGAGTGCCATACTCATACAATATGCCAACACATTTGTGAGCATTTTCAGATACACTAAGTGTCCTAAATTTTTCCTTCTTTTCTTTTCTTTTTTTCTTAGTCACCCGATTTCTGGGTCTCCAAAAACATCTGTACATTTTCTATATGTTGCATAACAGCCACTTTTTCTCTCAGTAAAGATCTGCCCAGGGTTGGGCAAATGCCTCCTTTTTTTCTGTTTTTGGCTATTTACATGTAAATAACGTTGAACCTGCAACATGACACTATCTATTGTAACATACATTTTGCAAGGGAGCACAACAGTAAAAAGAAGTTAACCTTAAAACCTATTTTGTACAAGTGATCTGTTGTACAACTCAAGTGCGAAGCATCTCTTCAGCATTGCTGTTTATCTTTTAATATGGTATCACTGAGGCAATTTAAAAGTACTTTTACAAAACAGAGTACCTGACTTTTCCCCCCCACACACAGCACATATAATGCATATTGACCCCCCCTCCCCCTTTCCCATTAAGGTATAGCACACACACGCACTGCAAGGAAAAAAAAACCTCTAATAACTAGTAAAGTTATCATGTTGCCCATCCTTCAGAGAGCCGCATGCGCTTCACAGAGGGACTTTCCCTTTCGTCCGGCGAAGGTCTGGTGAGTCCAATGGGAGAGTGGAATTCATTTCGGTGATCTTCCCTGTCGCTTCCGTCGTAGGAACTACTACAGCTGCTCAAGCTGTCAACAGGGGATCTTCCTGCCTCGTGGCGCGTGTGCTGTGGATATCTCGAGGGCGTGGTGGTACGGTCTCTAGGAGGAGAAACAGGTTCGGACTTGATGTTGAGGCTTTGAGTAGAAGGCAGGGAGAGATTTGTATTCTGAGATAAATGAGTGCTAGTGCAAGCTCTGTAGGAGGAAAGGAAACCCAGTTACAGACGGAGGAGGCAGAGCCCCCTGAAATGCACATTTATACAAAACATCAGCTAAGAGACTGAAAACTCGTCCCTGCACAAAGCCAAGGAGGGTGTGTGTAGAATTGTCTCTGCAGCTGTGGGACATGTCTAGATGGATGACTCTCCTAAAGTGGTCCTTGCAGTTCGTTTTATTGATTGCCCAGAACTGCAGCCAGGACGATGTTCACCTCAAATGTAAATAGTGGCTAACACACACTGCTGTTTTTAAACCACCACTGATTTCTTAAGGTATGACTTCATGGGTGCATACATAGAAAAGTTAGAAAGATGGTAGGTTGCCGTATGGCAGACTAGCACAGATTGCTTACACCTTAGCATACAAGATCAATTTGGGGCTGATCTATTCAGCACCTGTTGTCTTGTCACATGGGTTTTAACACATTATGTGACCATTTTTCTGGGCTCTGGTGAGTGTCCTGAGGTGTGCCAGAATGGCAACTCATATTGGAAAGAGGGTTGAGTAAAGATTCAGGAAATTCCCCACCCAATTCTATATCACCCTTAAGATACGTAGAAACTAACCTTCATTTTATAGTGTAAACAAAATGTCAGTGTGAGATTGGATTTAGAAAATTCTGATTTATTCTAAAGCCCTGCTAGGCAAAGATTTAGAAAAAGCCATTGCCACTAAACCATGATTTTGAGTTATATTTCCAAGCAGTGCCAAGTTAGCTGTTTGCTTATTGCCTCTTGTATTTTTCCCCTCTATCTTCTGTTGGCAATGAGGAAACTGAAACTAAGAATATTTGTGATGGCCAAAAAGATAACAGCAGTTTGTTAAGCTGTTGTTTGATGAAATAAGCAAAAATAATAGGCAATAGTTTGATAATGGGTTATTTTAATAATTTAAATCAGTGTTTCTCAATCTCAGCAATGTTAAGCTGTAGAGACTTCATCACCCAGAGTTCCCAAGCCAGCATGCTGGAAGCTGAAATCCCCATAACTTAACATTGCTGAGATTGAAAAACACTATTTAAGTGAATGGCAAACCTGAGGGTAACATATATTACTAAACTACTGTCTGAATCATGTCATTACATTAAGCTGAACTCATACTTTCATAGCAGTGCTTTCTTACTGTGACAATACAGATCTAACAATACAAACATAAAAATGAAGGGATATTTTGCTGTGAGTAAAAAGGGTTTTACTAATTTAAACTGAATTTGAAAATCTAGGAAATAGAAGATCTAACTTTTGAAGTCTGACTTTAGGAAATAAATTTGGATTTGATAGCTATGTAAATTTTCTAAATTAGAGCAAGATCTAATGCTCTTTTGACTACATTAAATGCTCCTTTAATGTACCTGTTTAGATACTCCCTGATGTGTTTGACCAAAGTGTAATGGATGAGCAGCTCTGCCTGTACAAGATGCAACCATGATGCTGATAACCCGCTTTCCTTCCACAATTGCATGGAAGGCGTAACTGCAGGTAAGAAATATATGTGGCTTCTCAAACAAGCCATAAATCTGTTGGCCTACATCTATGCATTTATACTTGAATGTTCTTTCTATGCAAATCCTTTCCCACAAACACTGTGTTCGGTTGCCTGGGTAGGACCACCAAGAGTGCTCCCATTCAAAAGTTTGTTAAACGAGTGAGACTGTTCATCTGAACAGCTCTACACAGTTTTAAAATGTAATGATCATGGCCTGAAACCATACTCATCCCTCTTCAGGGTAAAGAATATATGTACCTTCATCATGCTGAAGATGCAGCATGGTTTCACCCAAACAGAGGTGAAACTAATTCCCATCATGTACCCATATTTGAAATAAAACATCCTATCCTCTCTCTGTTCCAGGATGCAAATCTTATAGACAAACATAAGAAAACTAAGCATGACTTAGCAACTTTATTTTCCTTTTCTGCATGAGATAGATTAAAAAATAAAAAGAGAACTGAAGGGGCAGCAACAGGATAAACTAGCCAGGCACCTTTTTTTTGTATGAGGCTTAGGAAACTGGCTTTATTGATGCCTTAATAAAAAAATAATGAAAAACATGGAAGATTAAGCCTGCTCTTTACATACCATGTGCTAGAAACATTTTCTCTCTTATGGTTCTACAATAAATTCCCCAGTGTAACAGGGCGATGCTCTTTATGGATAAGGCACTGATAACATATTGTAGGGAAATCCTAGTGAATCCCAAATCTAGAAAAACTGATCAAACTGAATTTACATCTTGATCTTATAAACATCATATATAAACTTGTTGTTTCTGAGCATATTGGTCCACATCCAGATGAAAAAGAAGTCAGTCTGATTAAACCATGGTCTACTGAACTGGGAACAAATATGTGCTTAAATGCTCCTTCCCTCCTTGTTTCTTCCTAATGAAAGTTTGCATCCAGAAAGATATATTGGTTTCTGGATCCAC